>NW_028261384.1:19991169-20291169 GCF_051295495.1 Thamnophis sirtalis | reverse complement strand
ATAGCGAAGGAAAGTTGATTTCACCCCTGATTCAAATCCTCAAAATTCATGTTATAAATATTTAGATACTAGGTGAAAAAGCTTTTAAAGTAGTGAAAAGTTCAATTTAGTTTTATTTTTCATTTCAGTCAAGACTAGACTAAGATAAAACTATTAATTGTTCTATTGCCAAATCAGTAGGCTATTCTCCCTCAATTAAGAAGAGAGTATTATGTTTTCTTTAGCTTCTTTTCTTTTTTCTTTTGGCAAATTACAAATTAAATAAATGGCCAGTAGTTTAGACAAAAAAGGTTTTTAGTTCATCAATTAGTCAGTCAGATGCAGAGAGAAGGTACTTAACTCAGGAGTGATCTAAGTCATAAATTTAGTATTCTTCCATGTCAGCCACAAACTTGAAATGATTTAAGAGAAGTAATTAGATGATAAAGAGCTGGAGTCTGGCTATTGGAAAAAGGCTGGAGTCTGGTTATTTCTTATGCACTTTATAAGCTGTGTGGGTGCACAGCCTACGAAGTGCATGAGGATCAGTGGTGGGTTCCTTCTGGTTTGGAACAATTCAGCTGAACCGGTAGTGGTATGGAGGCCTGGGTGGAACCGGCAGTGACCCAGGCCTGTCACACCCCTGAACTGGTTCTCCTGGCGGCGCCATCTTGTTTTTGGCTTCTGCACATGCGCATAAGCATTTTTAAAGTACTGTGCATGCGCATACAGTGTGCATCGAGCTGTGCGACTGAGTGAACTGGCAGTAGCGGCTGCTAGAACCCATCCCTGATGTGGATGCATATGATGATGATAAGAGAGATCCTATTAATGAACTGTTAATAAATACTTCACTGTGGAATTTATATGTATATATTTATATGAGGTATACTTTTTAATTACAAGTAGCACTTGTAATGAACCACTACTCATTCAGCAAACTTTTGAAGCTATCGTGATGTTGAACCAAGGGTCATTAGAACTGCTCCTTGAAGTTCTGACCATCCCAGGACTCCCATGATTGTGTGATTGTGATCTGGGCTTTTTCCAACAGGCCCAATGCTTACAATAGTTGCAATGTCCTGATCATGATTTGTGACTTTCCTTGCTGGATTCCCACAAGCAGATAAGTCTTCCTCAGCTGCATGGGCTTGGAACATGGCTCCATAGCCACTCTCTCAGCTCCTTTCTTCCTCTCACACTTGGCAGCAACCATTTATCTGCCTACTGACCTTGAGAGCTGCCTGCAACTTGCTGCTTCTTGCTGACTTCCCCATTGATCATTGGAAGTTGGCAGGAAGTTGCAAGGAAGTGCATGTTTAAATCCCATTATATTTGCTTATGGATTGCCATTGCTAAATGTCATATCATCACATGACATTCTGTTTTATGACTAAATGCTTACCAATTGGAATTTTGGTCCTAATTAACTAACTATGACAGTTGTGACCCTTTCTTAATTGACTTGGCAATAGCTTGTGTTATGTAACTTGGCAATTAGTAGTAATGCATAGTAATAATGGCATTAGTAATAATGTTAGGATGATAGTAGTACTAGGAGTGACATTTTTGCCCAATCTTGTGCAATTGTTTGATTTCTATTTCTAGATCAAAATGTTAGATATTAACCTAATAACTATTTTTATAATTGTTTAGAGACAATTGAGATGATGAACAATCGCATGATAGAAATAATGAAAGTATTTGAAAGACAAACAAACAAGTTACACAGGTAAATACAACATAATGATGCAGCTGGGGAAGGGAAAGTTTCATTTTATCCTATGTATTTTGAGATAGTTTATATGACATGGCACAAATAATTAAGAGGTTCCTAAAAAAAACCCTGCAAAATTTCACAAAGTAATGTGCAGAAGTAAAGAATTATAGTGAATAATTATATCTGTCTGTCTGTCTTTCTGCCTGTCTGAATATTATATATTTTATATATAAAATATTTTATACATATGCATACATACATACCCACACACATATATAATATTTATAATTATAAACTATATGTTATATTGACTATATTAGTTTATAGTAATTTCATTGCTTTCTGCTCAATTTACATTTAACTCCCCATGCCAAATCTCAATGTCTCTCACTAAAGCATTGTGATTTATTTTAAATCATTGAAACATTAGACAATAGACTGCTAATAAAAAAATTGTACTTTGTTATCTCTCTTTCCTGCAATCTCAGAGGAAAATATCAAGACATTATATTCTTTGAAGAGCACTATTATATTTTAATTGCTTCAGAAAATACCACTTTATTTCAGGCAGTCTTTCAAAGTGTTTTAGATTTGAAAGGATTTCTTCAAATCCTAATTCAAAAGTATCCAAAATAAATGAAAATTTTGATCAGACCCAGAATTATTTTTAGAGCTGATGGGACAGAGGTGGAGAAGAATATATGGGCAGGTTTTATTGGGTGCTTATTCATCAGAAAGGAATTGGTATGTGATTACAGTGGTGCTTAAAAGTTTGTGAACTTTTTTGAATTTTAAATATCTGTGCATAAATATGACATAAATGTGACCTGTTGTTCACACAGATGAAGGAAATCAAATTAAACGAATGAGTTAACAACATTATGCTTGTTCATTGATTTATTGAAGCAAATGACTTCAGTCAAGGTATAGAACAGGGGTGGGTTTCGACCGGTTCGCACCGGTCCCTGCGATCCGGTTGGTCGCCGAACCCGGAAGTAAGTAACTTCCGGGAACGGCGAAGCCCCCCCCCCCTGTGCCCGCGCGCGCCCGCACACCCGCACCCGCTCCTTACCCGGTTTTTACGAATTCTGCACTTCCACGCATGCGCAGAACGCATACAGCGCCTGCGCGATCCTCCAGGAGCAGCTGGAGCATCGCACAGACGCTAGTACACACGCGCGCATCGCGTGCGTGCGTGAGGATGCTGCGTGCGTGCGCGAGGACGCCGCCGGCCTCGCTCCAACCAAATCGGTTGGAACGGGGCGAGAAACCCACCCCTGGTATAGAATCTAACAATTTAAATAGATATAAAAAACAGCTGCCAGCAAACAAGTGGCAACCCTTCTTTCTCCACATACCTGTCCTCATCCTTGAGATTCACAAGCTGAAAAAATCCATGACCCTGACACATGCTTTTTAACTCTTAGTTGCCACTGTGCCAGGAGTGGGTTCCTACCGGTCCTTGCTGGTCCTTGCAGACCGGTTGGTCGGTGAACCCGGAAGTAATTAACTTCTGGGAACGCCGGCAATGTTCCCTCTAAGGTGTGCGGCTGCACTGCTCATTACCGTCAGTCGCCCTGTTTTCAGCAAAGCAAGTGCAGGGAATTCCTTTGCAGGCGGCTAGAACTGGCCACCCGCAAAGGACCTCCTCAGGCTTGTTTTGTTGAGCACTGGGCGATTGACGGTAGTTTGCGCCAGCCGCAGCTGCTGAAACTAGCATCATTCGCCCCGTGTTCAGCAAAGTAAGCCCGAGGAGGTCCTTTGTGGGCAGCCAATCCTAGCTGCTTGCGCCTGGTGCTGCGGCTGAAGTGAAGCTCCAAAGCCCCCACTGCCACTAGAATAATTGCTGCCGCCTCCTCCTCCTCCTCCAATAACACCACCACATTTGCTGCCCAGCGCTGCGGCTGAGGTGAAGCTGCCAAAGCTCACGCCGACGCCACCGCCCATGGCAACAGCACCTCTCCCTTCGCTCGGAGCACCTGAGCTGGGCACCGTGTTACCCCTACCCCCTCCTCCTCCGCCATGCTTTTGAGGAGACATGAGGCTGCGGGAGCCAGTAGGAAGGCGGGGGGGGGGCGGGAACAGGCAAAAACAGCCTCATGGCTTCTCAAAAGCATGGCAGAGGAGGAGGCGGTGGCAGGGATAACGCGGAGCCCAGCTCAGGTGCTCCGAGCAGAGGGGGAGGCACTGCTGCTGCTGCCATGGGCAGGAGCACCAGCGGGAGCTTTGGCGGCTTCACCTCAGCTGCAGCACCAAGCAGCAAATGTGGTGGTGCTGGAGGAGGAGGAGGAGGCAGCAGCAGTTATTCTGGTGGCGGCGGGGGCTCGTCGGCATCTTCAGCGGCAGCCCTGCCCCCTATGAAAAAACTGAAGATGGAGCAGATCCGCACAGATGACGTTGCCGCAACATGACTGGAGGAGGAATTCTGAGAGTTTGAAGTCCACAAGTCTTAAAGCTGTCAGGTTTGAAGACCCTTGGGTTTTTTTCCCTAAAGGGTTAGGGGTGCAAGGGTCTTGTAACTTGACAGCTTTAAGACTTGCATGCTTCAATGCCAGAGTTTCTGAGCCAACATGATTGGAGGAGGAATTCTGGGAGTTGAAGTCCACAAGTCTTAAAGCTGTCAGGTTTGAAGACCCCTAGTTTTTTCCCCTAAAGGATTAGGGGTGCAAGGATCTTCTAACTTGACAGTTTTAAGACTTGCATGCTTCAATACCAGAGTTTCTGAATAGCTATGTGGACCGACTTAAGTACTAATTCATAATTTAATATCTGGTCACATGGGCAGCAAGCCACTCCCATCCGGTCATGTGGGTGGCAAGCCACTCCCACAAAGGAGGCCACACCCACAGAGTAGGTTCTAACAATTTTTGAAACCCACCACTGTGCAGATGATAGCTCTAAAGAGGAGTATAACCTTTCCATGAGTTCTCTAAGAGTGATATTGGTTTTAGCTGTTTTTAAGTTTACACTTCAATTTTTATTGAATTTCGGACTGTTTAGTCACAATCATATTTTGATTGTAGCATATCTATTTTTTAATCCACATGAAATAGATCTAGGTTTGAAATGTGTCCATAAATTCCAATGGGTAAAAAATTCAAGAACTGAGCTGTTGATTGCTATGCAATACAGGGTTTATATTATGACTATATTAAAAAATCTGCTGGGTTACCAGTTATATGCTGCTTACAATCGAAGATGCTGGTATTGACATTTCAAGCTTTTAATATCTGATCTGCAGGACAAATTTCACTCTATGCCTAATAAATCTGGTGAGTTGTCCCTCTGAGATCGGAGGGTGCCCACATTGATAGTAGGGGACATTGTAAGATGGCCTTCTCCCATTTAGTTTCCACATTCCTAGACTATGAAATGTGCTCCCAATGGAGGTTCATTTATTCCCACTTTCCCAACATTTAGGAAATGATAAAAACAGTACATTTTAACTAATAGCTAAGTGTTTAGCTATTAGTTCTCTAAATGGCTACTTTTAATTTTGATTTTAATTAATTTTAATTTGTACTCTCTATCTTATTTTAAGACAATTAGAACATGGTGCTAACAGAAAAGTAGAGTATAAATTCTCTAAATAAAAGTTCAATTTATCTAGAAATTACTGAAAACTTAAAAAGAAAAAAATCAATAAATATTTATATTTTTCAGAGCTGTAAATGAACAGGATGTGCTGGAAAGTGTAAGTAATAATTTTATCCTTCTTTCAATTCTTAAATTAATTATTTGAACAAAATTCAGTAATACAACCACTACTTGGCTAGGAACCACCTCAGTTAGTGACAATTCCCAAATACAACAGTAATGAAGAGTAATAAAAAAATCACTTCCTGATCAATGCATGCATTTATGAGCAAATTTTATATGTTTTATATGTTGCTTGACAACAAAAGCATCAATGTGTTACTGATTAAGGTGTGATCACATAATATTCTGTTTATTCTCATGCAAGTTTTATTTCTAACATATATCAAGCTTATCACATCAGCAACTATTTTTACAAAAACTGTTCTATATCATTCTATACTATACATTTATAACAATCACTTATATAATAATTCTTTCCAAAGGAGGGACAAGATTTCTTTTGAGGTCCCAAATATTTGGAGGAGGTGCCTAGCTTTTCTTGACTCTTGGTTTTTTTTATATTAGAAATTTCAGAAAATACAGCAAGAATTTCGAAATCTAAGAGAAGAAAAAGAAATAATGGAGGATGAACTTCAAAAAATGAAAACTTCAGAGGTATTTAGGAGTTAAATTCAATTTTATTAATAGAATTGGAGCTTCAGATATTATAATACATTAGAGAGTAACAAATATTATTTAACATAAAGAGTTTTATTTCTGTGAATGTGCATAGAATAAGAATTGTACTATGGACCTGATTAAGGCAGATAAACAGTTTGGTGCTGATAACTTCTTCTACTCTATTAGGTTGTTTTGATGCTATCAACACTATATTGCTGAATAAGGATATTATTGTCAAATTCCAGATTTGTTTGTATTAAGATGGTATTCCTTTATTTATTTTTTGGGAGAAATGAGCACATTTCTATTTGTATTGTTAAAATTTGGTCAAGAATAGAGACGATTATTCCTCTGTCCAAATTGGCTCTCAGAGAATTGTGGACAAGTGTCTATATTAAATTGGGCTTTATGGACAATTTATGGATTCTGCTCTTTTTTGACTTTGTGATTGAGTCTTCCATGCTATTAATGCTGGGAGCATCAAATTCTATTTCTTGAGATGAGGTTGGTGATGAATCAGAAATGTCTGGCCTCCATGACAATTGTGTGCTTGTCTCAACTAATATTGATCCTTACTGGTGTAATGAATTCACACTGGATCTAGTTTTCACCTTAGAGCAACTGAAACTTGGTTTAAAGAAGCCTGTTACATGTTTAGAAATTCAAAATTATATTATAATATTAGATTGTCTTCCTGGAATGTTTAAGAATGGGAGGATTACTACTGAGGAGCAAATAGGATCATAATTGTGGCAGATTATAAAGTACTGGTAATAAAACTATAAAATTTATCCCAGTGCAGAGAAACGGCTAATGAGAATTTATTGATCACACTTATAGAGAAAAAATAGATTGAAAATGTTAAAATGTACATCATGTTGAAAGAAATGTCCTTCTGGGTTCAGCTCCAAGTGGGGAAGAAGACACTGGAGAAATGGAGGCTGCTTGGAAAGATGGTTTATTATTGGACAGGACCACATGGCTTGAGCCCTGAACAGAAAAGGTGATCACATGCTTCAATGTTGGTGGAGAAGAAGACAGAAGGGCTGAAGGAGGGGCTTGCTAGGCTTTTTATACCCTGTTGAGTCCCACCTCTTTGTTTCCTGTTCTTGTGTAAGAAATGTATTCTGATTGGTTGTCAGACTCCCATGGTGCCATGCAGGGGGCTACTCTCTAGGCTGTGTTTTGAATCCAGGTATAGATGAGGTCTCAGATGCCATGTGGAGAATTGAGTAACGTTCCAATATCCCTTCTTCCTACAGCTGCAGTGGAGAAGTCTTTATTATGTAAAGTGGGCTAGCCTGCCCTTCTCAATGGCCTATTGACAAAGTGAGGATGGGCAGGAAGCTACAGGCAACTATTCTGTCTTTTAAAGCGTGTTTCTTTCTTTTCACATCCAGAGAAATATTCTGCCTTTTCAATATTTCCTAGGATATTTCATTTTTCTGGGAGAGGGCTGGATGATAACTTCCCATAATCAGAAAGTAAAAGGTAGAAAATGGAGTAAAATTGAAGTCCAGTAAAAGAATGATTTCATATTAGGATTTCCTGAAAGGATTGTGCAGAAGCACAGAAAGAAGAAGTAATATCTTCAATTAATTACCAGCTGATAAGAGGTTCCATTAAAGCATTGTCCAAAAAGCAGACTCTGATGCAATGCAAACATTCCAAAAGGGATTTAAAAAGCTCTAATCCCTAAATCTTGTATTTTGTGTTATTTTGTGTTCTGTTTTGTTTGTTTGTTTGTTTGTTTATTTATTTATTTATTTATTTATTCATTCATTTATGGCACACACTCACTACTCACCACAAACAACTACATGGTTTAAAATGAAACCATAAATATATGAAAAACATATAAAATCACATTAGAATTACAATAAAATACAAGTTATAACTACCAAATATATAGGGATGGGGATGAATGGAAACTACTATTAGTTGATCAGTCACTCTAATGTGAAATCCCCCCTGGGGGGGGGCAAAAATTAACAGGAAGAATCAGGTCTTCAGGCTGTTTTGGATGGCCAGGAGGATAGGAGCCAATCTCACCTCAGGAGGTAAGATGTTCCTAAGGGTCGAAGTCATGACTTTCCTGGACCTTGCTAGCTGGAATACTAGATCAAAGTGTCAGTAGCTCTTTCAGTGGCCCTTTGTGGCCAATGGAAGTCCATTTACATGATCCTATCCTTTGTCTCTTTTTGGAGTCCTCAAGGTGTGAAGTTGGTTTATGCCAACTTGGATCTGCCCTTCTGTTTCCAAGAATTGTGAATAAAAATTGGAATTAATTGTTATCTAATTTAAATAGCCATCTTGAGGGTATTATCAAGGGAAAAGTGAGATCTACTGATTTTGACAATTGTATTAGAAATAATTCTGTTGTCATTTGACACATGCATTATCAAATACAGCTGTTCAAGAAACTGTATAATACAAAACTGTTGCTTCACTTTCTTGAATGCTTATTGACAGGAAGGTAAACAAGCACCAGAGACAAGAAAAAAAATGTTATCAAAACTGGTGAAAATTGAAGAAAAAGGAACTACTGAAGAGAAACCAGTTCCTTCAGAAAAGGCTCATTTGTAAGTAAAAATGAATACATATAATTAATTAAATAAAAGTTATGCCAAAGTGTTCAGAACACTAATCATAAATCTCTTAGATTTAGCAGAGATTGTGGTCTTTGGAGATTAGGATCAGAATATATATAAAAATGGACACAGTGAAAACTGGTGCTTTGTATTGGGTTTGGAGATTCAATCACTAATAAAAATTCCTAAAATTAGAATGAGGTTACCTCAATAAATCATCCTTTTAAAATTCTGACCGGTATATTTTAAATTAGCTTCAGCTTTTTATTGCTTTGTTAAGACAAACTTAGGATACAGTATCCAGTTTTGGTCACCACAATATAAAATAAGATGTTGAGACTCTAGAAAGAGTGCAGAGAACAGCAACAAAGATGATTAGGGGACTGAAAGCTAAAACATATGATGAATGGCTGCTGGAATTGGGTATGTCTAGTTTTATGAAAAGAAAAACTAGGGGTGACATGATAGCAGTGTTCTAATATCTCAAGGGCTGCCACAAAGAAGAGGGAGTCAAGCTATTGTCCAAAGCACCTGAGGGCAGGACAAGAAGCAATGGGTGGAAACTAATCAAGGAGAGAAGCAACTTAGAACTAAGGATACATTTCCTGATAGTGAGAACAATAAACCCTTGGAACTGCTTGCCTCCAGAAGTTAAGGATACTCCACAACTTCTGGAGGTTTTAAAGAAGAGGGTAGATAACCATTTGTCTGGATTGGTATAGGGTCTCCTACTTGAGTAGGTAGTCAGACTAAAAGAGCTCCAAGGTTAGTTCCAACTCTATTATTCTGTTATTAACTATCTAAGGGGGTCTCTATATACACTGCATAGAATTCTACAACTAGAATTTCATCAGAGCATAGATTACTTATCCTTTTCAGAAAAACTAAAAGTAGATATACCATTTGAAAAATTTAAAAAAGGTACCTGGTGCTACCAAAATTTCTTATGCTTTCTTATGCTAAATGAGAGTGCTGATATTGTAAATGTTGTTTTATTGTGTAACTTTTTTCTCTGTCTCTTATGAATGTAAATAGATGAACACAAAACTACACTTGACTATTTCTGAGTTAACTATTTAACTATGTTAACAAGCAGCACTTTATGTTTTAGTTATTTTGAACTACTGTATTTTTCGGACTATATTACGGATTAGAGTATAAAATGCACCATGATTTTGACTAGGTAATTTTTTTTTGCATTCTGCATGCCTCCCAAACCCTTTGCATGTCTCATTTTTTGCAAAAAAAAAAAAGGGGGGGGGGCTCTGCAGAGCTTTGGGAGGCTTGTAGAATGCTCCTGGGGATTGCCCCCCCAAACAAGCAAAAAAGTGTCCATTTTTTGCTCATTTTTGCCCCCCTCCCAGCACTCAGGAGCACTCCATAAGCCTCCTAAAGGCTATGCATGCCCTTCTTTTTTGAGAAAAATGGGCCCATTTTTGCAAAAAATGCACCACTTTTTGCTCGTTTTTGGGGGACCCACTCTCCAGGAGCACTCTACAAGCCTCCTAATTCATGCCCTCTACAAGCCTCCTAATTCATGCCCTTTTTTTTAAAAGGGCACTTTGCAACCCTGCCAAACCCTCTGCATGTCAATTTTTGCAAAGGGAACGAGGTTATGGGAGGCCAAAAATGCTATATTCAGTGTATAAGACACACACAGATTTTCACCCTCTTTTTGGAGGGAAAAAGATGCGTCTTAAACTCCAAAACATATGGTAGATATGCTGAACATTTTAAAAGTCCATTACATATTCTATGTTTTGAAAAGCTTTCACACTATACAGTATACAAATCAGACATAGCGGCAGGGCGGATTTTGCCTCTAGCGCTGGGGCGCTAGAGACAAAAGCCGCCCTGCCACTATGTCCGCCATAGAAGCGTCCCATCTCTATGGTGGACATAACGCCGGGGCGTCCCAAAGCCCTGCCACTGTGTCCGACATAGAGGCGTCCCGCCTCTATGGCTGACACAGCAACGGAGCGTCCAAAAGCCCTGCTGCTATGTCCAACATAGAGGTGTCCTGCTATATCCAAAAGCCCTGCCGCTATATCCAAAAGCCCTGCCGCTATGTCCAAAAGCCCTGCTGCTATGTCCAAAAGCCCTGCTGCTATGTCCAAAAGCTCTGTCGCTATGTCCGACATAAAAAAAAGTACCAGCCCGCGCACCAGCAGAGGCGGGTAAAACACACACACACACACACACACACACACACACACACACACACACACACACACACACAAATTACTTACAATAATACAATTACTTGCATATTATATTAATTTTGAATTCCTCCCCCTCCCTCTGACCTGAAACAGCATGGGGTCCACCATTGAACCCCTCAATACTTAATCAGGCTACTTGTCTAATTCTAAAACTCAAAAATCAAAACTCTGCTTATGCTCTTTCACCTAACGAACAAGAATGAGGAACATATTTTTTTCTGCTTGAAACGCAGGAAGCCAGGTTTTCGCAAGTAGGGGAAACTGGGTGGGCAAGTTAACCACAGTATCTTAGTCATAGAGCACAGCTTATGAAAAGGCAAAGTTCACCTTGTAAACAAGCTATAGGTTAACCATATTTTTAGCAATATATCTGAGTGGCGTTCTGACTTTTCCTTTTTCTGCATGAGTAACCAAGATTCACTTCTCTTTTAGTTTCACTTTACTTCCCTATTGTGGTTTGGGAATCATGTATTGTAATTTTCCTTAAATATTTGTAATTTACCCGAAATAACTTTGTGCTGACTTAGGTGAGAAGTTATGACCTGGATTAGTGCACGCCTATATGACGTCTATATGATTTGTAATAACCATTTCAAAGGTATAAAACCTCTGTCAAAATGTACCTAAAATCAGATCAGTTAGGTGGAAATCTACTGGTCTCTTGAATGCATTCAATAATAAACCTTTCTTTTCTGGGAAAAAAGGCATCGTCTCATGCTTTTACGTAAGTAGAAAGGCAGACTCTGATTTTGCCATTACAGACCCACATACCTTTTCCAGTTGTTTCACAGAGGATTTCAACTCTGCTCTTGTCTGCATGATGAAAATGTAAAAATGTAAAAGGAAAAAGGCAAGAGCTGCTGAGGTCAGGCTGGGCTAGCTGCTGCCAGAGTCCCCAATGGACTCTGCTTAACTGTTTGAAAAAGTGTCTAAAAAACGCCCTCTACAGGAGGAGGCAAGAGAACCAAGTGCCTCATCTACATAAGGAATTTTTTGGCTTTTAACCTTTGCTTAACTCTGCTCAAGTGATCATAAAGATAGACTAAATGAGGCACATGGTTCCCCCGCCTCCTCCTGTAGAGGGCACTTTTTTAGAGGCTTTTTTTAAACAGTTAAGCACTAAGCAGAGTCATCCACTGTGACTCTGGCAGCAACTACCTCAGCCTTTTTCCTTTTACATTTTTTTTCTTTTCATGATGACAGTGGTGAGGCCCTGCCTTCCCTGCCTTCCCTGTCTGCACGTCACTGATACACAGATTGAGTTTTACATTTGCGGAGCCATATCACATCAGTCATAACTGTAATGATTGATTGTAATGTCTGGCTTCAAATGACAGGCTAAATTCAAACTATATAAGGTACATTCTAGATTACCATAATTTATACGGTATTACCATAATTTATATCTATATAACTTTTTGTACTTTCTGGAAAAATTGAGAAATTACTTTGTGAGTATTTCCTTCTGATATTTCAGAAGTCTAGTTGCTATATTATGATGGTCTAATCATTAATTTTGTTATATTTTCTTATTACAGAACAAAGGAAAAAGACCCTACACAAATGAAAGAAGATTTATATAAAGCTCAGGTAAAGGACAAATATGTCAATATATTTTGTAGATATACCATCTCATTTAAAATATATATAAAAGTATGATGTTAAATTTTATACAATTATTTTGTTGTTTTCCTACTAATAAGATTATTTTCCAAGCCATTTAAGAAAAAGTATAAGAATTCAGAATAAGAAAGATGGACACAAAATTCAAGATCTTTGCTAGAAATTGTTTAACAAAGTTGGGTTATGTATTATATTGCTCAAAGCACACCAGGAGGGCTTACTCATTCAGTCAACTTTTTCTAATGTTATACCAGATAAATATGATTTTAAAAATTCAGCAATCAATAAATGGTTGGTAACCAACTGAATTATATTCTCTGGGATTTATTAGGAAAAGTGAGTGAACTGAGTGTGACTTTTGTACATCTTTACAATAGGCAAGCAAACCTTTAAATTTTCATCTGAATGTAAATGAAAAATTTAAATGTAAATGTAAATTTATATTGACATTGTAGGAAGACATTCAATCCCTTCAGGAAGAGAAGAAAATGCTTGAGGAGAAGCTAGAGAAAGCTTTACAGGTATTTTGGAGGAGAATTTTCTGATCCCTTTAGGTAGAAATGTTTTCTCATGTTTATTTCTTGCATATCTAGTTATATTGTGACTTGAAAACTTATTCAAATAAGTACATGAAATTCTGCTCTGATTATTTCCTAGATATTTCATGGCCTGACTTGATTCTTACGATTGATTACAAAGACACAGTATAGGGATTGGCTAAGGTCTGTTTTTGGCTTGCTCCAGCTGTTCTGATAGTGCCTGTGTTTGATCAACATCAAAGTGATTCTTGGCTTGTTTCTCTCCCACGGTTGGGAGCAGCTTCAGCTGGAGCAGCTTCTTCAGAGTCAGATAGCTTTAGTTATCCAGAAAGGGTATGAGTTCAAAGAATTAGTGACTGAGCTTATAGCCATAAAGAGTTGGCCCAAGTGGTTCAAATTGTTCCCAAACAACAGGAAATATGCCCAGGATCTTCACAAACCCAGTGTCCAACTCAGAATTAATGTGAGCAACTGTCTAACAGATGCTGAGCAAATTATTCTATGTAGTCCTGTAAGGGGATCTCCCTTATCCAAGAGGTTATGCATCTCATAAATCAAGGTCAACAAATGATTATCTGCAGATGTAATAAGTGGCAAGGAAATATTGTCCCTTCCTTGTCCTTACTGCTGTTAGGTATTCATAATGGTTCTAATCCATAATAGATTGAGTTCATCCTTCAATGCTGGTGATTTTTAGAGATTTCTTCTTTTCCATCTCCCTTAGTTCTTCTGTGAAAGATAGGGAGTGATGGGAGCTAGAAGAGGGAGAAAATCACATAGGTGTGATCTGATATAAGACCTTGGTGAGCCTCTTCTTCCAAGTGGCAACCAAAGCTTCAGGCACACCATTCAGCAGACCAACAGGAACAGCCCCCAGTTCCCTCTGAAACCCATTAGGGTTCATGTATCACTGAGGGATGACCAATTTAAATCCTACCTGCTTGCAGTGGACAGTGGTGAAAGGAAAATCAGATAAGTGGGTGACCATTGTCCTACAAATTGGATGACCTAGAACTGTGATTTAGCACAAGGAGAGGATTATATGTCTGTCATTATCATCACATTTTTGGGATGCTGCGTTGAAAATTTCAAGTTTAAAGATTATGAAACCTGATGAATTTGTTAGGTTTTTTAACTTTTTTTTTTTTTTTAAACAAAAATACAGGAAGTTGAAATGGCAAAGATACAACTTGCTGAAATACCTCCAACTATTCCAGACTGGCAGTTCCCTTTATCAGCAGGTGTGGAAGCGGTACCAAAGAAAGGCAAGAAAACATCAAAAGGAAAAGCTAAAGGAGATGATTTAAAAGAGGTACCTATTAGTGGAACAGAAAAAACAACCCCCAAATCACAAACGGGAAAAACAAGTGAAGTGCTTGCACGAAAAAGTCAGGAACTTTCTAAATCAAAAGGATCAGCTGGTGTTACAGAAAAGGTTTTAAAACAGGCTTCCCAACCTGAAGATAGTGATAAAAAAAGGGAAGAATCTAAGAAAATAAAATCTGAGATGGTAAGCAATGTTATTGCTGTTGTTATTGTTATTACGGTTATTTTTGAATGAATGAATAGCATATAAAATAGTTTTTACAGTACTGAAATTATGTCAAATGAACTTTTATTTATATTAATAAAGAACACAACATTATTATTATTTATTTTTATTTTTAGTCTCATGCACACATTTACAGGTATACATTCTCTTAGTTATTATTCTTATCACATTTTAACACTTAACTATTTTTCTATATAAAAAATTAAAATATATGATTGTGATTGCTTTTTTTTACCATCCCATACTCCTATTTTGTTTTACCTTCACCCTACTTTCTACTTTTCCTTTTCTCCCTCCCTCCCTTCTCTACTTTCTTCTCCTCCTCTCCTTTTCCTTTCCTTCTTCCCCTTCCCCTTCCTCTTCCCTACTCCTCGTTACCTCTTTCCCTTCATACCCTCTCTTTTCTTCCTACCCCTCCCCATTTTCTCTCCTTTCCTCTTTCTTCTTTCCCTCTCTTTCCTTCTCCTCTCCTCTTCCTCTCTTCCTTTCCTCTTCTATTGTTGTGGTTGCCTATTTTCCTCTTCCGTCTGGTATATTTTCCAGATGGTATTCCAGCAAACCCGGTTCTAATTTTATGTTTGCCATTTTACATTCCCTTTTCCTTGTTATATTTTCCAAACTGTTCTTTTACCTATGTCTCATTCTTTGAACGTATACTTATGTATTAGTACTTTACTGCTTTTCTAATTCCCCCCTCTTCCCTTGTTTTTCATTTAATAGTGTGTTGTCTGGGTTTCTATTTCTCTCTCTTGCTTTCTTTTCTAACATTCATATTCTTTCTCTAAAGAGAATCATTAAAATCTTCACGTCTTGAAGTACACCGATTCCTCTTTATCCTTTATTCTCAGAGTTAACCTATTGATTTCTGCACAGTCCAATTTTTTTTATTATCTCTCCTTCCAAAGGGATCTTGTCTACTTTCCAATTTTGTGCAAATACAATTCTGCTGTCGTCGTTATATGTATAATCATATATATATCATCCTTGTTTATATTTCTCTGGTAAGATACTCAGTAAAAATGTCTATGGTCTTAGCTCTATACTTTGATATAGCATTTTCTCTAACCATGTTCTTATTTTAATCCAATAATTCCTTGCTTCTGCATATGTCCTCCACGTGTGATAGTACTAGCCCGGAAGTTATTGACATTTCCAACATTTCGCTGATTTATCTTTAAACATCTGTGCTAATCTTTCAAGTGGCATGTTCCAACTATAAAACATTTTATAAACGTTTTCCTTATGTGCTGTTGACATAGTTAGTTTATAATGCCTTTCCAATCGTTGTTGCCATTTTTCTAACTCGATCATATAACCAATTTTTTTTTTGCCCATGCTATCATTGTTTCCTTAACATCTTCTTCTTCCAGCATTACTGTAAGCATTACTATTAAGTATCAGTAATTACAACCAGGTGTTACTATGCATAAGAAGTGATGTGTAATTTTCTTATAGTAATGATTTGTATTGGCATTCATGTTTAAGAAGCAGAAATATCAAAATGATAGATTTTTATGCTTCAGTCAAGTTCTTTATTTTCAGTATTCCTTTGCACTGACTAAATTTATTTGGAAAATACAGACAACTTCATCTTCTTTTATAGTTTTCCTTCTTATCATCTTCTGTAGTTATACTTTTTTTCTGCATTATTATTATTTGCATTATTTATCTTCTCCTATTTACAAATAGTTGCATGACCTTTCAAAAAGTCAGTTATATAGTGTTTGCAATAGGTAGTCACTGTGCTTTTTTAGTCTAGGAAAGGAGTCTATTTTTGATTACATTGTTAGGCATTAACAAACTAAGTTTGAGTTTGAGAGTGAATGGCATATTGAGATCTGTAATGGTTTACACCAAATGAATCTGGAACAAAATACAGATAGTTCTTGACTTATTTACAACCATTTATTTGGTGGCTGTTTGAAGTTACAAGGGCACTGAAAAAGTGACTTACGACCATTTTTCACACTTACAACTTGTAGCACTCCCATGGTTATATGATCAAAGTTAAGATACTTGACAACTGGTTCATATTTATGACAGTTGGAGTTCCCTGTGATCACCTTTTATGACCTTTTGACAAGCATAATCAGTGGGGAAGCCAGATTCACTTGTTAATAACTTAACTGTGGTGATTCACTTAACAACTATGGTAAGAAAGGTTACCAAAACCAGAACTCCCCCTCCCCCTACAAATGCACATGACACCCCCCCCCCCATTCCCGTTTTGGGCAGAGCAGGCCTCTCTGAAGCCTCCTGAGATAAAAAACGGGCCACAGGGGGATACCGCACACGCATACACACACACACACACACACACACAAACCCTCTATGCATGTGAATGCAAGCTCCTGAGCAAGAAGCATTTCTGACTAGTTATGTCATAACTTATGTTTGGGTCTATACTATGATGATAAAAGTGGTGAAATACCAGTATTTCTATGTTCTTACTATATCTTACCACATTACATGTGGTAATTAATTATTGGGAAAAGATAGATGGTTGACCATTTAAAAGACTGTTTGAAGAATTTTCTAAGAATCTGGAAAATAAAACTACTTAGTCCTATTCATTGGAACATTAAATAGGGGACAAAGCTTACTTCTTAACAGCATACAAATAAAGGCTTTTTATATTAATTTGTTCATAAATAATATTATTATAGAAACCTTGGAGATCTTATAGTCTGATTCTGTTTCAAGGCAGAAGAATTTAAATCATTCCAAACAAATGGTATCAGATAACCTTAGAATATTTACTTAGATGAGACATTGATGATATTTCATAAGTAGATATGATACATTAAGATAAAGGAAAATTTTCCAAACTTCTTGTAGGCAAAGATGTAGAAATTGATTATATTTCTTTTCAAAGGTTGATTCCAAAGATGTGTCAAAAACTAAGGATTCTTCTGAAATGAAGAAGCGACGCCCGAAGGGGTAAATATTAAATTCTGATAATGTATTAAAATAAGAAATATCATATATAATTTAGTTTCTGCAGTATACATATATGGTTCTTACTTTCTAAAATAATAGCACTTTTTACTATTGAATTTTTTTCCCCATCAGGATCCACCAAATATATTTTAATACTGGATTAAAAGATGTAATTAAATTCCTATAATATCTATTTTCAACAACAAATCAAACTTTGACCCTACAAGGGTCATGTTGATCAACCTTTCCATTATTTCTAAAAAAAAGAGTCCGTTTACAGACAAAAAATACGAACATTTCTTTAAGCCAGAATTTTGTTCCTGAGGTTATATCTTTTTTCCAACTGCACATTTTAATAAAATGTTAGTTTTTCATAAATTGACAAGTTTAGATTTTTCAATAATACTATAGTTAAACAATACATTCATATCTTTAGATATAAATTCCCTTCTCAGTTCATGATGATAAAATATAGATATTAAACTAAACAAGGACAAAATTACTTCAAATTTATTACATTCAAATATTAAAAAATGACATTTCTTAAAAACTGTTGGAATATCCGACAACATCAAAATTGTTTTTGATTAATTTATCTAGATAACATACTGTATTAAAACTTTTTATTTCACAGTTGTAAGTTGTCAATCCTAAACAATATTCTTCAGTTGCTTAAATAAGGATTCTAAAAAAAGCTTATATAAAAATGCCCAATAATTTAAAAGTCTTAGAGGCTTTCTATGTATAAGATTAACTCTGAGATCAATCAACTTTCCTTAAATATATTACACTCAAATTAAAAAAAGTTTAAAAATATTTTGATAATGGCTTATTTAACTCTGCAACTAATTTTTTATTAAAAGTATAGTTCCATAACATTTTAGATTTTGGTGTATTTTATAATATATATAGTATGAATTTAATATTTTATGTTGGAGATTTTGATATTTTATAAAGTTTTGCTATTTTATTTTGTTTGGAAATACAGCAATAACAACTTTCATTTCATTTGAAAATAGTAGTTATCAAGTTCTTTATAGATTTGAACTTTCTATATTACTCTCAGTCTCTAAGTTGTTTATAATGCAATTTAGAAGGAATGAATTCTAAAACAATTTTTCTTATAGTACAGTGGCTCTGAAAGTTATTGCCTTTTTCATTATGCAGTTTGGGTTTTTTATACTAAGCTAGATTTTGTATTTAAAATGAATTCTGTTCAGGATTTTTTGTGAACTTAGAACAATTCTGATGTGCACCTATGTAGGTAGAACCTTTTCAATTTAAAGAAAAACTGGCAATTTTCAAAATCTCTTCTTTTCATCCCATGGATCCTTGTTTCATTAACAAAACATATGCACAACTGAGTTATCTTACGTTAGTAAGTAACACGTTTGTTCAAAAATAGTTCTTTATTCTTTACATCAACATAATAAAGAGGAAAATATAAAATATCAATTAAAATTCTCTATACTCTTGAAAAGTATTTCATATGCTGGACAAGTAATGACCTAGGACAGTGATGGCTAACCTTTTCCAGGGTGAGTGGCCAAGCGCATGTGTGAGTGCGTGAATGTGCACACATGTGCCCAACCCCCCCAAATGAATTGTACGCATGGCCTTGCGCATGCTCCTGGCCCCCACACGCACACTTTCCCCTGCGTGCCCCCAACTCCCGCACATACACTTGCAGCCCCTTGCAAACCCCACACACATGTGTGTAGTTCTCCACATGCGCCACACCCCTGCACAGGCCTGCATGCCCCTTGTGTGTGCCCCCACACCAGCGCATGCATGTGTACCCCCTGCATGCACCTACCACATGTGTGCACCCACACATGCATCCCATCCTCCCATGAATTCATGTGCATCTCCTCCACATGCGCTCTGCCCCGCGCATGCACTGTAATGACCCAATAATCAGATGGCTGGCGGGAGGCATGCGTAACTGAACTAAGGCAATGATGTGCCCATAGAGAGGGAGCTACATGCCGCCTGTGGCACGTGTACAATAAATTCACCATCATGAAGCTAGGGACTCTTTCTCAAGGAGCTATAGGATTTAGAAAATCCAAAACTGAATGAGCAACGTCATTTAAATCGTGTTTTTTGCATGATTGCTGAAATTTAACAACATAATTTCCTATCATTTTGTGGTGATAAACCAATAAAATATATAACATAATATAGAAATCTCTGGCTATTTGGAAAAATACTGGAATAAAGAAATATCAAGTTTTTGAAGAACAAAAGAGATGTTACAGATGTGATTAATTTGATTATTAGTCTCCATCGGGTTCTATTTTCCCTCATTTAGTATTCAAGAATTTATTTAAAATGCTGACTAACTACTAGATTAATATTATGGATTTCTCTGTAATCAGTAATGTTGAATTGCAGCATTAGCTTTTGAGATAGTACTAAAATGGCATATAATAGCAGTTTGGGCAAAACCACTGTAACGTCTGATAGACCAAACAAAAGAAAAGGATTCAGACTATTTGTTTATTGATTTATAAGGCCATCTAATTATAAAATTAAGTGGCATACAAAGTTGAATGAAAATATGGTACAGTAACACACAAGAAAATTAATGAACAACTGCACTAGGAAATTAAAATGTAAAATATTAACATTGAAGCAGGATCAGGTTCATATGGACCAGATGAAAGGTGCAACATCAATTCAGTGGTGACTTCACTTAATATTTCTCTTTGCTTGTGATAGTTTCATACAGAGTAGGTCAACATTGGAATCGGATAGGCTATTGCTATAGATTAAAGTAATATGTAAAAAAATAGTTATCCTTTAAGTTTTAGATATATACCTGTTAGCGGGTGCTTGGTTTATAATTTGTAAATGTGTTTTGCTTAATGATATCTTCATGCTTTCTAATTAAAAAATAAATATGGGCTGATATCAGATTGCAAAGAATTGTTTGGGCTTTTCAAACAATTCTGTTTTTTCCGTGAGATATACTTCCTGATAAGATATTAATTTTGAGTGTTTTTTCTGGATCAGGACAGTTGAAAGAGCATGAGAGCTCTATGTATTTATTAGATTTATATTCTGCCTTTATTTTATATAAGTCCAGAAATCATCCTGTTTCCCTACCTTTCTCTCCAACAACCCTGTAAAGCAGATTGGGCTGAGAGAAAATAATTGGCTTTCAGACTGGATTTCATGCCTAAGGCAGGTGGGAAGGGGATAGAATTCCTGAGCTCATATTTCTAGTTCTTCAGCACCTTAATTACGATACTGAATAGATTCTATTAGTATATAGCAGCATGCCGAAAACATTTTAAAATCTCAATCATTTATTGGGATTTAGTGTTATAATTCCCAGACCTTAATTCTGTGGACATCAACATCAAGGACTTCATTCTCATAGAATTAATACTGTTAATTGTGTTTACATATCAATGGATCATTTCTGCTTGGCAAATTTAGATATAGAATTTTAGAATTTTAGAATTTTATTAACATTTATAGGCCGCCCTTTTCCCTGAGGGGACTCAGGGCGGCTCACATAAAATCAGGAGGGGGAATACAAACAATAACATAGACACATATAAGTAAAAATAATGGGCAACATTCATTCATCATTCGGGAGGGGCGGCTATCTTTGTCCCCAGGCCTGTCGGGCTAGCCAGGTCTTAAGGGCTATGCGGAAGGCCTGGACGGTGGTGAGAGTACGAATCTCCACGGGGAGCTCGTTCCAAAGGGTCGGAGCAACCACTGAAAAGGCCCTCCTCCTTGTAGTTGCCAGCCGACACTGGCTGGCAGATGGGATTCGGAGGAGGCCCAATCTATGAGATCTAATTGGTCGCAGGGAGGTAATTGGCAGAAGGCGGTCTCTCAAGTACGCAGATCCACTACCATGCAGGGCTTTATGGGTGACTAGTAGCACCTTGAAGCGCACCCGGAGATCGACAGGTAGCCAGCGCAGCTCGCGGAGGAT
The DNA here is from genome assembly GCF_051295495.1 of Thamnophis sirtalis. Classification (NCBI taxonomy): domain Eukaryota; kingdom Metazoa; phylum Chordata; class Lepidosauria; order Squamata; family Natricidae; genus Thamnophis; species Thamnophis sirtalis. The sequence continues at coordinate 20,269,785 of NW_028261384.1, read as the reverse complement.
AGGTGTTATGTGGGTGAACCGAGGTGCACCCACAATCACTCGCGCAGCCGCGTTCTGGACTAGCTGCAGTCGCCGGATGCTCTTCAAGGGCAGCCCCATGTAGAGCACGTTGCAGTATTCCAGCCTAGAGGTCACAAGGGCCCGAGTGACTGTTGTGAGAGCCTCCCGATTCAGGAAGGGTCGCAACTGGCGCACCAGGCGAACCTGGGCAAATGCCCCCCTGGTCACAGCCGTCAGGTGGTGGTCAAAAGATAGCTGTGGATCCAGGAGGACTCCCAAGTTGCGAACCCTCTCTGAGGGGTATAAAATTTGACCCCCCAGCCTGAGTGATGGAATGTTGGTCAAATCTTTGGGAGGGAAACACAACAGCCACTCGGTCTTTTCTGGGTTGAGTACAAGCTTGTTAGCCCTCATCCAGTCCATAACGGCCTCAAGACCCCGGCTCATCATATAATTTATTTATTCCACTCTCATAGACATCATGACATCATTTATTTTAGAATCTAACCTATTCCAAACTAGAAGAGGGTCTAGGACATTTAGGCAATGGCCCCTGGCAGTGCCCCATTTGCCTCCAGCCACCCACGTCAACCGATTTACAGCTAGCTATCCACCTCTGCTGGCCCTCCTCTGGTCATTCTCCATGGCCAATGGGCCACTGACTCTTCACCCCGGCCCTTTGTTCATGCCCATTCACCCAGAAAATGTTTGATCTGGACATTTTGCTGCATGGGACAAATAGCCCCAAGCCAACTGGGTAGCAGACAGAAGCAATGATAATGCGTCGGCAGCCTGAAATTGGCAATGGGCAGGGCGATTGCAGAAGCTATGAGGTGGGCAGAGTGCAATGCAAGATTTTTTTAAAAAGTGCTGTGACTGCTGGCAAAGGACAAGGGGTGGAGGGCGTGGGTCCCATTGGCCGTGTAGAATAGCCAAGGGAGGGCAAGTGGAGGAGGAAAGCTGGCTGTAAATTGGCTGAAGTGGGTAGCAGGGAGCAAAGGAGGTGCGGCCAAGGGTTGGTGCCTAAATGTGCAGGCAATAAAGAGCTGAGGTGGCGCAGTGGTTAAATGCAGCACTGCAGGCTACTTCAGCTGACTGCTAGATCAGCAGTTCAGCGGTTCATATCTCACCGGCTCAGGGTTGACTCAGCCTTCCATCCTTCTGAGGTGGGTAAAATGAGGACCCGGATTGTTGTTGGGGGCAATATGCTGACTCTGTAAACCGCTTAGAGAGGGCTGAAAGCCCTATGAAGCGGTATATAAGTCTACTGCTATTGCTATTGCTATTTGTGTGTTTCACAGTTGGCTTCTGACAAGCTAAATCAGTGGAAAAACCAGCAATAAAATCACAAGTCATTGTCATGTGAAATCTCTCTTGATGACAGTTGATTTGCTTAATTACTGTAGTGGAAGAGATTATTATAAGTCTCTCGTGATCATGTGATATTATCCTTACAATGAAGTTGCTGGTCCTAGTTGTGTTTTTAAAGCAAGGACTACCTGAAATCATATTCCTTCACTGGTTTAGGAATTTGAAGCAATAAAATGCACTACGTAATAGTGGCATATACAAATGAAGATGGATGAAGCATATATTAAAGTTTATACTAAAGTTTTTATAGTGTGGTGATGGCCTTTGTAAATAATTAAGAACATTGCTGTTCAATGTAGTTGTTTCAAATGATGTCATCAGTGATAGGATTAAAATAGGCAATAAAGATAGGCAGGATTAGACTAGAAACAACACACAGAAGCACACCAGAATGCTTCCTTCCTGCCTTCCTAATAGGATTAACCTTGCAAGATGGGAAAAATGAAAGGCTGTTGGAAGGAGATTTCTTCTAACAGCCAGTTTGCCGAACTGTTCAGAAAGTTAGCTACCGGTTCTGCTGAACCGGTGCGAACTGGCTGAATCCCACCACTGGATATCATGCTTGGCATGCACAACCTTTTATGCTGAATATAGGGAATTTCTTATGAACATTTTAATTTATTTATAAAACATTTGTTAATGACATTGCCTGCAATATGATTGATAGCATAATTACAGATAACCAACAGCCAGATACAAGATTAAGATGTTGGGGGACATTTGGATTGCTATGTTGATTTCTTTGTGAAGTTTGAAAAAAACAACAATGTCCATAGTGTCTTTTGATGGATGAATGTGAATGAGAGAAATTGAACATTCTTCAGTATGGCATTATATATTTTTTTATATAGGACAACTTACTCTACTATTACTTTCTGGTCATATTTATCTTTTTTCCCCTATATGAAACTGTACCTATCTATAATCCTGCGCCTCTATTTGGAAATGAAAAATCACTGCTGAAAAATCAGGTAGCATTTTGGCATGCTTATGGAACTTTCCAAAATATAGAAGTACATTGTTGTAAATTAATTTTTTAAAAAATAGAGCCTGAAACTATAGCTTCTGGTATCTGTAGAAGATATTGACTGAAAGAACTAAAACATTAAATTAAAAAAATTAAATTAAGAAAGGAGGAGCCTATGTTGCTATGAAATGGTTGCCCGATCTCGATGCTCTGCGATCGCCGCCAATACTTTTTTCAATGGATGGTTCAATCGGACCTAAACTGTCCCATAGAGACGGTGAACAGGAAGACTACGTTCTGCTGATCACAGGGAAATCGCAAAGTCCCTGATTGATGAAGGAGAAGGTCTCTCAGCTGGTGTTAAATGCTCAGCCCCTAGGCTGATAAAGTAGGGACGGAAGGAAATGGAAGAGAAAGTGTTTACAGCTGGTGAGGAATTTTTACCCATTTTAAAAGAGCCTGCCTATAAAAAAATCTAAAGCTAATTTAAATCTAAGAATAAAACAAATAAGCGGCGGAATTAAGCTTTGGATGGTTTTCTTCAGTGTGTTATCTTAATTTTTAAACTTTATTTTCATGGATTGAATTTATGCAAACCGTTTGAAATGAATGAATCAAGTTTTCTTCTTCTAACGTTTTTACTATTTACTATTTTACAACCTATGGACTAAATTTCTCCTTATTCATCACTACATGTGTCTTTTACTCTTTCTTCTCTATTTCATGTAAGAATTTGACTTTTTTCAAAACTTGGAATATTAAAAGATACAAAAAGAACAAAGAGAATTGCAACAATTGTAACATCAAAGGGAGAGATAACTGCTACTCGAAGACTGGAAACTTGAATACTGAAAACAAAATACTTTTACTTTCACTACTGATTATTCTGGTCTGGAACTTTAAAGTCTCACAGTTTATTTATAGAAAGTGATAAGAAAGTGATTGTATTTGTTTATACAAATGTTCCTTTGAAGTATATCCTTAACCAGAGATCTCATGGTGAACCTAAGTGTAACCTTGTAAAAATCTTCCAAGTCAGAGCAGCAGTGTTTTAACAGCTGGAAACAATGGCTTATTTCCAACAATAGAGACAAACTGTCAGCTTGCAAGAGATAATGCTTGCAATACAGAAATTATCAAATACATTTGAGAAAATGTTTGAAAAATTAGAGCACCTAACAGAAAAATATGATGAAAAGGATGGAGATGCTTACCAAATGGGAAAAATAGAGGGTAGAGTCCCAAGCAATAAAGAGAAAAATGACTACAAAGAAATCAAATCTGCTGACATCTATGGTGAATGGTTTCTGTCTGGAAATGGAAAAAGTGGAATATGGATGGGAACCCTACCCTAGATGGCTAGACACAGAAGAAGAAAAAATAAAAAGAACTTATGGATTTAAAGTGAGAAATTTTATTAGTAACACCATTGATACGACACTGACAATTAAAGACAAGCCGATTAAGGAAAAAGAAGAAGGGCATCGAAATTACATGAGAGAATCAATAAACAAGGAGTTGCAAAGAAGAGTCCATACAAACTTGATTAAGGATATGATTAGAGGACTGATGCCACAAATGGCAGAAGACATGAGACTGTTTCGTTATTGGAAAGATGGCTGATAGATGAAAGTGCTTAACCTAAAACTAGTTAGACTTAGGGAAATTTAGTGACAATAGATATGGTTAAATAAACAATTGAAAATGATAATAATGTATACATATGTATTGGTATAACAAGTAGTAATTGGATATGAATATTGAATGGTACCTATGAAAGGAAGATGAGAAATGGTTTGGTTACATATAAAGATTAATAAAAAAGAACTAAATTATGATAATGGATATAGTCAAGTAAAGGAGAGATAATGATAATGTATATATAGATATGGGTACAACATGGGGAAATTGGATGTAAATTGTAAACAGTGATTTGGAAAGGAAGATTAGAAACCTTTGTTACTAATGTTATTGATGTTTAGCTAGAATAGGCCATTAAGTAAGGTGACCAGAAGTCCCGATTTTGGTGGGACAGTCACGATTTCGCACAATTTGTCCCGTGTCCCGGGGTGTTCTTAAAAAGTCCTGATTTTTGTGACCGGCCCCGGAAGTAAGTCTGCCCCGCCCCCAGCCCTGTATACCCGTCCTGGCCGGATGGTATTTTGTCCCTTCCGTCTCCCCGTTGCTCAGAAGAGCAACTTTGGGAAGGTCCTTTGCTAGCAGGCAAGTTCTAGGACGCTTGCTGCCACCAAAGGACCTTCCCAGAGTTGCTTTTCTGAGCAACGGGGAGACAGAAAGGACAAAGTACCCTCCATTTTCCCTGTGCCACAAGGGCAGCAGGAAGACTAGGACAGGGATCTCCTCTCGGCTCCAGCCTGGGAGAGAAGCAGCAGAGAAAGGTAAACCAGCATTTTATATTTTATTTGCTTTATTTGCTTTTGGCCCGAGCGGGGCAGGAAAAACACCTTGCCAGAGGTTGCTGGAGAACTCTTTCCGAAGAGAGGGTTTGGGAACTGGGCGGGCGAGATTGGAGCGGGTAGGCGGGGAGTGCACTTGCTCCCCTTTCCCATGGCCTGCCTTTCCCCACGGATCCTGTGGATGCGGCTGCTGGCTGTGCAGGTGGCCTGGAGGGAAGCCCCGAACCTCTTGGCATGGACCTGGCATTGGAGATCCGTGTTTCCAAAGCGTAGCATTATTTCACTCCTCTCCTGTTTTCGGGGGGGGGGGGAGCTACGAGAAACGGGTGGTGGCCACTTGGGGAATATTTGTGTCCCCGGGAGAGCTGATCTTCCCCGTCCCTTACCTCCGAAGGGGAGGCCAGGCGTGGGAGAGAGTACTAATGATAATGACCGATTCCCTCCTGTTTCTGCGGGTTTGGGGAGGGGGAGAGAAGGTAATTGCGGAGCCTGGACTGAAGTTAGAAGGCTGAGTCACTACAATAAGCAGTGACCATTAATTGGAGGAAGAAAAAGCGTAGCCGTGCAACGGAGATTTGCTCTTTCAGAACCTGCATCATCTTTTTTTCAAATAAAAAAAAGCCTTTTAAACATTCTTATTCCTAAAGGCAAAAAACCCCATGAGGCTTGCTGGAGAATGGAGTGGAGGTGATGTGCGAGGGGGAGCCGTGGTGCCGTGGTGGGGGGAGATGTTGCTGAAATAATTCTATCTGTCAGGAACTCGGAGGTGGGGGGGGAGGTCTGTGGGAAGCCTTTGCCGGCCCGACGCCAGCCGTAGCTCTGAAGTTGCTTTCCTTTCTACTGAAGCCCCCGCACAGCAAAGCAAGTCTGGGGAAGTCCTTTGTACCGGCTAGAAAAGGTCTTTATTCACTCCCTCTTGCAGCACGCCCCGATGCGAAAAACGCTGAGATCAGCGCACTTGGGGCTGCTGCTGCTGCTGCGACGTCCAGGGAGGCTCCGCTGGTCTGGAACCCATATGCGGGGGGGGGATCGCCCTCGTGTTACTCGTCTTCCCAGATGGGCTGGTAAGGGGATAGAAAAAGGGTTTTCTCCACTCCCAGGTTTCAGCTTCTTGGCTTCATTATCTCTTTCCAGCTTCTTTTGTTGAGCCTGTAATTAAGGTTCATTTTTATGTCTTAGGAAAGATCACCTGGTTAAAAAGAAGGAAGAGGCTCCACTGGTCTGGAGCCCATCTGCAGGTTGGGAGGGAGGAAGAGACAGACAGAAAGACAGACAGACAGACAGAGACACACAGAGACACACACACACAGAGTGAGTGATTAAGTGAGTGTGTGAGTGAGAGACAGACAGACACACACACACACATATACACATAGAGTGACAGAGAGAGAGAGGAAGGGAGGGGAGAGAGATAGAGAGGGAGGGAGAGAGACAGAGAGAGACACACAGAGAGTGAGTGATTGAGTGAGTGAGTGAGTGAGTGAGTGAGAGACAGACAGACAGACAGACACACACACAAACATATACACACAGAGTGACAGAGAGAGGAAGGGAGGGGAGAGAGATAGAGAGAGAGGGAGGGAGAGAGCTTTCAATTTGTAGGAATGTAACCTGGCTGTTTTTGCCTGCTCTCAAAAAGATGAGCAGGGTTCAACCTGGCTAATAATTGGAGGGGAACCCACCTGGGAATTTCAGTACTGTATATTTAATAGGAAAATATTAAAAATTGTCCAAAAGCAACAATGACAATTTCCATACTACTGCTAAGAAAATTACGACACATCAATAAAATTATAGGAATTGAGTTTAACTCAAGAGAAACTTTTCTAAAGATAGACAGTTATATAACAATTCCACAATTCTGAAAGAACAAGCTTGTTCTATATTAAATTTAATGCTACAGCAGAATGAAGTCACACTGAAGATAAGTGCAGGTAGTCCTCAATGCACGACCACAATTGAGCCCAAAATTTATGTTGTTAAGTGAGAAATTTATTGAGTTTTACCCCATTTTACAATTTTTCTTGCCACATTTGTTAAGTGAAAAAAAAATTTTTTTAATCACCCCCCCCCCCCGTTCAATGGTGTCCCTCTTTACCAATGTTAAAATCTGGTCACCTTAGCCATAAGGGATAGTGTTATTGGGATACTAGAAATAGCAAATGAGATGACAGTATGTGGTTATGTGTTGAGTTTGGTATGTTTTATGATGAAGGATGTTTAAACAATTATAGTCAAATGAGAATGGGGGTAGGATGATGGTAATATGTACAAATATATTTGATTTAAAATACTAGAATTAATATGAATCACGGGTGACTGTGAAAGAAATGCACGGAAACTTTTTGTAACCAACTGATACACTTTCTACAGTATGTAAAGAAAGAGGATTTTTGTGTTGTGTCTGTTTTAAAAAATAAAAATAAAAAACTTTTAATTAAAAAAACATTAAATTAAATTGCTAGATCTTATTTAACAATTTATATTATTCTGAAAAGGAAAATAATTGGTAAAATATATACTTTGTGGTTTCATGTTTTTTCTCTTATACCTATAAAGAAGTTATATGATGTCCAAAAGCCAACTTGATGGAATGATTGAAGTTATTGGTTTAGTCCTGCCTTAGGCATAAAGCCAGCGAGATGATTTTGATTCAGTTGCTCTCTCTCAGACTTAGGAAGAAAGCAACTGCAAATCTCTCCTGAAATACTATATTTGCCAAGAACAAGAATTAAGATTAGCTTGAAGAGATATTTATTTTTAGGCCGCAATAAAAGAGAACAATAGAAGCTCAATTCAAAATATTCTGAGGCAAGATTTTGAGAGACTGGAAAAATATCCCTCTGATTTTTTACCAAGTAAGCTTGTGTAACCCTATGAGGTACTATTTCAATCTGGGAATATTGTATAATCTTTACTGTGGGACTTCAGTTGATATTTCTCCATTAGATTACTCCCTAATAGTCAATCAAAACAAGGGAAATATTTTATGATAGATTCCATTATAACAAGAAAATAAAACATTTTTTTCTATGAATGGTATTTCTTGAAAAGATATTCTATCCCAATTTGTTTAAGCACAATTATAATTGTTAATAAAACACCAGAATAATCTATTAAAATTAATCCCGGATTACTCTTTAGGTCCTAAAAGAATACCAGAAAATCTTTGAAGAATGATTTCCAAACTTCCACGAGGAGTGAAATAAAACCAATACAAGGATGCCTGGTCTTGCTGATGAATAAATAAGATTTTTTGTCCTCCAAAATGTTCTGCAGTTTTATTAGACATTACTGAAACACTACTAGAAAAGTTTTGTTTTAAAAAAAGATTGTTCCCATTTTTTTAGGCTTTATTCATTATAATACTTTAAATGTATATTGGCCACTTTGGTTAAAATTGCATTTTTAAGATGGCTCATGAAAATGAAACAAGAAATAACAAAAATGTGATATAAAATATTTAAAATTATAATGAAGACCATCTAAAACTAGCATGTTGGTTTGGCTGAACAGTCCTAATATTATTCATAGGGTCCTGATTATGGAATGGGTATTATATCAACAGCAGATTGGCAGAGCAGAATCAGTTCTTCTTGTATGCGTACTTGTTTTAGTAGAGAAAAGAATCATCCATAGAAAGGATTGGAACAATTAAATTTAGATTATTTCTGAGCTCATTTAAGTATTTTAAATATTATGGGTCATGGAGGTGGACAAACATACTTGGGATGTAGTAGTAGCCTCAGAGGACAGCAAGAAGTCAGTTAGGATATATGTCCTTCTTTAAAAGCAGATCTAAAAAGTACCTCGCTCCTGTCTTATAAAAAATTACTGTTTAGTACAAAGACCCCATTAGTTTTAAGAAGGGTGATTAGAACTTTGGCTGTTATGAGTAAGTTATTTCCCATTCAGTCATATTTTTGTTAATCATTTGAAATTATTATTGTTATAGCCATTGTTATTCAATTGTATTCCCTAAAATCTAATTAATATGATTCTGGCCTAATCCAGTCAACTAAGAATGTTGGACACACATAGATACATAATAAAGAATTAAAATATGTCTCTTTATATTCAGTCTAGCATTTTTAAAGGGGATTGTCTAATTTCCGTTTTCTCACATGAGTTATATATAGAGAAATATTTATTTATTTAGTCAGACAGTCAGTTCCTGTATCCCACAATTTAATCAAGTTACTCTGGTTAATTTAAATTTCTAAAAAATTCTAAAATTATGTAATACCAAGTTATTCTGTCTGTTACACAGCTGTTGGATCTTCTTTCTTTACCTTTGTTTCATTATGGCAGGAAATGAGAAATTGATTTTTAAGTTTGATTTAGGATGTAATATAAAGTTTCAAATGCAACATTATTTTTGGAAAAATATTGCAGAAAACAAGAGAAGTATATTTAAATTCTAAATAAACTATGAATCAATTCATATAAACCATTTAAAAATCAGGAACAAACTGCTCAAACAGTGAAACACACACACACACAAACACACACACACACACATCCCTCCCCTCCTTACACATATACATAAACATTCTGCTTGCCTGTCTGCCTATCTCTACTTACCTACTTACCTATCTACCTATCTATTCTGTAGTGATTGAGTTATGTCTCATAAAGGATAACTCAACTGTAATGCATTTATTGTTGAAATTTGATTACACACACACACACACCCCATTATGCCTGTAAAGGAATAAATGGAGACAATTATATTACATTCAGATTTTGTTGTTAACTGTAGAATAAGGTTTTTCATATTATTCCTTTTGGATATATTTCTGTATTTGTATATAAATACGTTAAATTCATATTATTTCTCTTCCTCCCTCAATATAAAAAAGGAAATATTTTTACATATTAGTGACAACTAAAACACCAAAGAATGTTGTTTTTCACTTTCAGTTAACACAATATAAAAATACGTGCAGAAATCTGAGACAATTTTATAAAATAATTTCAATAATTAAGAATTTTAGTGTGCTCTTTACCTAATGAGCAATCTTTACCACCTTCTCATTATTGATTGCTGGAGGAGTCTGTGATCTTTTGGATGAGCCTTTTTGCACCTGAGAGGAGCATTGGCAGATGAATAAGACCGTACTACTGTTAATGTTCTCCTGCAACTACTGGGAACTCCACATGCAAAAAGTAACAAAACTGGTGGTAGCAAAATGAAGGATCCCAAATGGCATGTTATGTGTAGATGTTTGTGTCAGCTCTGTTAAATCAAAACTACTTCAGTTTTAGTCTTCTGGGGGAAACTTCACTTTGCACCATTGCTTTCACTGGCGACACTTAAATTGATAAAATCTATCAAAAAACCCCTCTTCTTCCTTGCTACTACCAACACTAATTTCCCATCTTTGTGGCAGAAAGTAGTAGGGCTTTGGAAGTGATAAAACATGTTGTAGAAGTCCTTATTGACACCTGTGCCCTTTGCAACTGAGTAGGAACTTTGGGAACTAACTGAAGGAATTCAAGACTGCTGCTTATAATCTTTCCTAGGAAATAATTGCTGTTTATTATACTTAAAGCGCAGGGAAAGATGTATCTATAGAAGAAAAGCAGCAATTGCCTGATTCTGCAAAAGATGAAAAAATATTGCCAGTGATTTTAGATAAACATGTAGAAATGCTTCCACCAGACTCAAAAAGCCGGAAAGAAGAAATTACTATATCTCCTCAACAACATGTTCCAAGTACTAAACAGAAAACTTTGCAAATTACTCCAGAATTCAAAATGAAGGACACAGCTGAAGCTAAGGTAATTGAAGCTAATTGGAGACTTTTGGGGGAAAAAACTTTCAGTTGTCATATTACCAAGATGTAACCTTATAAGGACCAGTGCCACTGTCTCCATACATAGGTTTGTATATGTATTACAGAAACATAGCAAAGTATTGGTGAAAGATTAGGAATTATACAGATTATTTCAGATTAGTCCATATGCTTCTGCAGATATATGAAAAATGTGTGGAATATTTCAGCAATAATAATTTAAAAATTAGGTACTTGTGATAATTTTATAACATCTCTTCTTTAAAGCTAGATGCACAGCTGTTTGCTTGGTCACAGCCATGGGTAGCCATGGGCAAAAACATCATGGGGTTGCAGTGAGGTAGCCCAGCTGGTCACCGCCATGCTGTAGCCCCTGTGCACTTGGCACCCTCCTCAAACCTCATTCTCCAATGGGCCTGCAACTCTCCTCACCCCCTATGGCTCCAGCAATGGGAAGGGCAGGGAGCAGGTTTCCTAGAGGATGCACAGAGATTGTAACATGGTGGAGACTGGCTGGGTTGCCTCACCACAACCCCATGATTTGTCTTTGCCTGCAACCTCCATGGCTGAGACAGAGCAGGTGGCTGTGCATCTGGCAGGCCTAATTGGTTGCCTCTGCCTGCTTCTTGGATCATCATTCTGGTAGTTGCAGGAGTTAGACCCACTGCACTGCAGGGCTGTCGACTCCCAGCTGCCTCTTGTGGATGGGGCTCCCCACCTTTTCTGTTTGCCAGAGGCTTCGTGAATGGGGTGGTGGGTTGAAGACTCTTCCTGCATGTAAAGCAGAGTTAGAAAATGAAGTTGGACAACCCCACTCCACCCTGTCACCTGCCTCCCCTCATCTCATGACAGCAAACAATGGCAGCTGATGAAGGTAGAGGCATGGGGAGAGGTAATCCAGCCTGTCAGATGCACCGGGTGGCTGCCCAGCCATGGTGACTGTGGGTAAGCAAAGACAGAGAATGGAACAGAGCATGCGGGTGGGTGGGAAACTGCCCAGCACTTCCAACAGGCCGGATCATGTGCCTCCTCCCCTGTGCCTCTCACATGCTCACTTCCTCCTGTGCATGCTCCGGGGGTGTCCGGCAGGGTGGATAATCCCTCATTGTCTCTGGGGTGGCCATGCAGGCCAAATCTTGGCCTTGTGTTTGTTATATCTGGTTGAAGACTTTGTTCCTGCCCTCAAACAATAAGGCCAGTGAATGCGAACAAGCAGTGAATCTGAGCCATGAATGGTTTTTATTTTATTTTATATATTTTATTATGTTTTCATTCTATACAATCACATATTCACTGTGCTTAATCAGGGCATATAACATTGAATAATAAACACGGCCCTCACTTATATAGAAAATGCCCTCTACAATACAAACCCAGTATACCACCTTGGCCTGCCATACACCCTCTTTCAACCCCCTCCAACTTTCATTCTTCCTTCTCACACACCCCTCTACGCCTACTTCCCCTCCCCTTCTTTCTAACCTTAACCCTATCACTCCCTCTCCATTCCCTCCCTCCCTTCTCCTCCTCCTCTCTCTCACCCTCTCCACCCTCCTTCTTCTTTCACTCGACCCTTTCCTTCGGTATCTATTACCTTCCAGTATATTCGGTTTGTTCTATTTTCGCACTAACATTGAAAAGCCACAGTATACAAATACAATCATGGAATTTAACACATATTGTATTTCCCCCCTCCCCCTAAATCCCCACCTCCCTTCCCTCCCCCCGACTTCCCAAAGACCATACGTGGTATAACTTTTGAACAATCACAGTCTAAAATATCTCTACATTGAACTCAGCTTCTTACTGTTACCCAAATTTTAAACAATTTAAATTATTACTGATACTAAGCATAAGCTATCTGGAGTTTCTTAGTCCCATATTTACTTTTTATGTAATCAATCCATTTTTTCCAGTCTCGTTTATATCTCTCGTTTGAATGTTCTTTGAGATATGCTGAGATTTTGGCCATTTCGGCTAAGTTCATAACTTTCAAAGTCCATTCTTGAATTGTAGGTAAATCTTTCTTCTTCCAATACTGCACCACCAAGAGTCTTGCTGCCGTTATTAAATACAGAACCAAATTAGTCTCTGCTGCTGTAAAATCAATACATATACCCAGTAAAAACAACTGGGGGGTAAATTTTATCCTTCTTTTAAAGATGTTTTGCAGGATCCACCATATTTTTATCCAAAATGCCTTGACATTACGACATGTCCACCATATATGAAAATATGTAGCATCACAAGAACCACATCTCCAACATTTAGGTTGAACATTTGGATACATAGAGGCAAGCTTTTTAGGATCTAGGTGCCATCTATAAAACATCTTATAAAAATTTTCTCTCAAGTTTTGTGCTTGTGTAAATTTCACATTTCTTACCCAGATTCTTTCCCATGTTTCAAGCATTATTGGTTCCTCGATATTCTGAGCCCATTTTATCATACAATCCTTAATCAGTTCCGTTTCAGAATCCATCTGTACTAATACATTATATATCCTCTTTATATGCATTGAGCTTTGATCTCTTATTTGTTTAAACAAATTATCCTCAACTTTTACAAAGCCAATTTTTTGATCTGTTTTCCACCTAGCCTGTAATTGACCATACTGAAACCACGTTTGAACTACCTTCTCTTCTTTAAGTACCTCTAAAGATTTTAGTTCCATCACCCCTCTTTCTGAGATAAGAAGTTGTCTATAGGTGGTTCTATCGTGTTTTTGTTCTACATTCATATTTTCAATTGCATGTCTAGGAATTGCCCACATGGGCACTTTATCATTTAATTTATGTTGATATTTTTTCCAAACCCGCAATAAAGCATTTCTTAAGATGTGATTTTTAAATTTCTTATCCGTTTTTTTGTTAAATAACAGGTAAGCATGCCAACCATATAACAAGTCATATCCCTCGATATTCAAAATTCTGTCATTAGTTAGATGAATCCAATCACTAATTGCAGATAATGCCACTGCGTCATAGTATAATTTTAAGTTAGGTAATTTCAATCCTCCTCTTTCACGTGCATCTTGCATTATTTTCATCTTTACCCTCGGCTTCTTTCCTGCCCACACAAATTTGTTGATACCCTTCTGCCATTCTAAAAGATTCGCATCTCTTTTAAGTATTGGTAACATTTGAAAAAGAAATAAAAATTTTGGTAAAATGTTCATTTTTACTGCCGCTATTCTACCCAGCAAGGACAAATGCAGTTTTTCCCACCTTTTCAACTCCAACTGTATACTATGCCAAAGTGATTCATAATTATACTTGTATAATTTCCCATTTGAGATTAAGATATTAACTCCAAGATATTTAACTTTTTTAACTACCTCACATCTTAGCATTGCCCCCAGTTCTTCCTTCTGTTTGATAGTCATATTTATAGCTATTATTTTGGTTTTTCCTAGATTTATTTTAAATCCCGAGGCTTGACCATATTGATTGATCGTATTCAATAATACCCTACTAGTTTCCTGCGGTTGTTCCAATATTATAACCAGATCATCCGCAAATGCACGGACTCTATATTCTTGCTGTCTAATTTTAATCCCTTTTAGACCGCCCAGGCCCCGTATCTTATTCAACAGTATTTCCAAAGTTATAATAAACAATAATGGGGACAGAGGACAGCCCTGTCTTGTACCTTTTTCAATTTGAAAGGAGTCTGTCAGACTTCCATTGACAATGATCTGGGCTGTTTGCTGCTGATATATTGCACCAATTGACCGTAAAAAGCCATCTCCTATCTGCATTTTTTGCAATGTCTTCAGCAGGAATTGCCAATTAACTCGATCAAAGGCTTTCTCCGCATCCAAAAATATGAATGCGGCCGGGATTTGATTGTTCTTTCCCAGGTATTCTAAAGCGTTGATAATTAATCTAACGTTGTCCTTCATCTGTCTGCCCTGTATAAAACCAGTTTGATCGGTATGTATCAGTTGCTGAATTACCCCCATTAGCCTATTTGCTAATATTTTAGTAAAAATTTTATAATCTACATTGAGTAATGAAATAGGTCTGTAATTTTTTGGTTGGGTAAGGTCTTGGTCTTCTTTGGGTATCAACGATATGAACGCAGTCTTCCACGAAGGAGGCACTTTCCCTCCCGATTGAATTTTATTGAATAGTTCTCTGAGGGGTTCTACCATTTCTAACTGTAGATTTTTATAATAAACAGCTGTTAAACCATCTGTGCCTGGTGCTTTCCCTAACTTTAATTGTTTAATTGCCTGCAAAATTTCCCCAGAGGTTATAGGTTGATTCAGCTTATGCCTATGTTCTTCTCTAACTAGGGGGATTTTCTCTTTATCTAGGTATTTGTCTATATCTCCGTCCTTAATTTTATCCCCTTTATACAACTCTGTAAAAAATTCCCGAAATACCTTTTGAATCTCTTCCTGTTGAAACACTTCCTTCCCTCTGTAACACAATTTGGATACATTTCGAGCTTTCCTTTTTTTTCTAATCTGATAAGCCAACCACCTACCGGGTTTATTTGCATTGCAGAAAGTATTATGTTTAGCATATAATAAACTAGTAGCTACCTGGTCAGAGATCAGCATATCAAACTGAGATTTTAATATAGCAATTGTTTCCCTAATCTTTGTATTTCCTGGATTCAATGTTAATTCTGACTCTTTCCCTTTAATTTCCTCTTCCAATTCTTTTCGTTTTTGCCCTTGTTTGTGTCTATGTATTTTGTTTATATTCATTAATACTCCTCTCATATACGCTTTGCTTGCATCCCATACATATTCCAAAGATGTACCCTTGTTCATATTGAGAACAAAATATTCCGATAGCAATTTTTTACAATCATTAACATACTTTTCATATCTAAATAAGTTTTCATTCAACCTCCAGGACCTTCTTGCCTGGGCTACCCTTCCCAATTCCATCCAGACTGGATTATGGTCTGAAAGAACTCTCGCCATAATCTTTGTCTTCTTCACCCTACAAAGTAAATCATTTGTAATTAGTATAAAATCAATCCTTGAAAGAGATTGATGTCTATTGGAAAAAAAGGTAAAGTCATATTCTTCTGCATGCCTCTTGCGCCAAGCGTCTCGCAATTCAAAATCGTCCAGCATGTCAAAAAAGGGTTTGGGTAACTTAGCTCGAAATTTGGTGTTCGGGCGAGCTGTCTTCTTATCTCTTTTGGTGTCGATCACACCATTCCAGTCACCCAATAATATACAAGACTCAAAGTCCCACTGTACTAATTTAGCATGAAGATTTCTATAAAATCCATCTTGTTGTTGATTAGGAGCATAAATTCCCAAAAGTAACGTCTTTTTCCCTTCTTAGATTCCCTTAAATCTAATGCAATATATCTTCCAAAGGGACCTGCTTCAATTAGCTCAGCTTTAATGTCTTTTCTTAAATATACTACTATGCCATTTTTCTTTTCCATGGCTGAGGTCGCAAAATGTTGGCCCAGTTTGGGGTTAAACAAATATTTTTGATCGGTTGATTTGATATGAGTTTCTTGCAAGCAAATTATGTCATTCTTAAACTGTTTGAGATAATGAAATATTTTCTTTCTTTTCTGTGGAGAGTTCAGTCCGTTAACATTCCATGTCAAAATCTTAGTTGTCATTTTTGGTTGCCTGAAGCTTTTTTAGAGCCTCCCGCAAGGCCTGTCTCACCTTTGGTTTGGCTCCTCCCACAGCTTCTGAGCTTGTTGCAGTAGCTCCTTGATCAATGGCCAACGATTGTTGAGATTGTTGCATAGTAGCTTGTTTATCCGTTTGTCTGGTGGTCTTACGGTTGGATCTTTTTTCCTTGACTCCTTGCCCTTCCGGAAGAGGGAGATGATACATTTTATCTGATGGTTGTGTGGTTTGCTGTTTATCTTGTTCGTCTCGTGGTTTTTCACCATATCCCGAAGGTTCAGGGTATCCCATCTTCAGAATCCTATGATAGAAATCACGAGCTTTCCATACAGAGCTGAGACGATATCTTTGTTTGTCCATTGTAACTATAATACCGAATGGGGCATCCCATCTGTACTGTATCTGACGCTTTCTGAGCTCTTCCACCAGAAAAGCATAATCTCTTCTGGCTCTTAGCATCTGAGGTGGTATTTCTTTCAAAACAATCAGGTCCTGTCCACCAATTTGAAGCTTAGTATTGTAAGACTCTTGTAGTATTATATTTCTAGATTCTCTTGTAACAAAGTATATTACCACGTCTCGGGGAAGTTGCCTTTGTTTTGCTGTCCATGAGTTAACACGAAAAATCCTGTCAATCTGCCAATCAAAATTGGATCCCGGTTTTCCCACCAGACGGTCAAAAGCTTCAGAAAACATTTGCTTTAAGTTCTCCTGCTTTTCTTCACGCAGCCCCCTCACTCTTAATGCAAGCTCCATCTGCTTATACTGTATAATAATAATTTGTTTTTCAGCATTATCAATTTTTTGTTCCACCACTTCAGTTTTGGATATCAGGTTAGTTTTAGCTTCATTGAGAGTTTCTAAATTATCTTCCATTCCAGAAATATATTCTGTTATCACATTTACAATTCCCATCATATTATCATTCATTTTAGTGACCCTGGTATCGAATTTGTCATATAGAACTTCCATCTCATTCCTTATTTCATCTTTGAAATCTTTAAGCATTTCTAGATTCTGTTCTCTGAATTCTTTAAACATTTCTAAGTTCTGTTCTCTGGATTCTTTGAACATTTCCAGAAAAAATTCTTTTGTTAGTACATCTCCACTAGGGGGCATAGATGGTGGGGGCTGCAACTTTGTACCAGGTATGGGAGACGTTTTCGGAGGTAATTTGACAGAGGTTAATTTGGATGCCATTATATTTTGGTTTTAATTATTTATTCTAAATTACTAATCCACTGTGCTATGTGGAGAAAAAGAAATTCCTCCCCCCCCCTTTTTTCCCTTCTTTTTTTTTTTTTCAAGGGGTTTTACGGAGGATTTCAAAAGAGAAAGTCCGTTTGGAATGTTTGGAATGTCTCTTTATCAACAACAAAGAGTCTTGAAAGCTTTAAGGGAGTAGCTCTAATTAAATTATAAGAAATTGTTTCTTTGATTCTGTAGCAGGAAGCCGGAGATAACAAATGCAGAAGCTGTAAACGCCATTTTGAAGACAATTAAACAAAATAGGTTTTTATAACATTGAAGCTGGTATTTCAGATAGAGAAAGGTTTTAAAGTTCACAAGTTTGGTCTTTGCTCGTATTGATTTTTAATAGTCTCTTTTCTAAAGATTGTCCTAAGGGGGAGGGGTCCTGTCTAGTGCTGTGAATAACAGCTGCGAAGTTCAGGTCGGAGTTGAATGACTCAGCTTTGGGTTGATCCTCCCCCTCCGTCCACAGCTCACAAAGAAACAAACTGTGAACTTCAAAGAAGATTCTTACCAGCTGAGATTCCTCACTGCTTTTTTCTTGTCTGAAAAAAGAGTTATCTTCTTGATATTGAGTAGATAACGAACCTGAATTCTGGGGGCAGCTCTGTTAAGCTGCCGACGGCGACAGGCCACTCCCCGGAAGTCTGAGCCATGAATGGTTTTGTTTCCTGGGCTTGGCCTTAGATCTGACCTGGAGGGCTGCCCTCACACCTCAATCCCGTCCCCTGGGCACACACATGTGGCAAATATGCAAGTGCTGCAGTCCTGGGTGAAAGTGAAATGCTCAGACTGTAGTCAGCCTGCAGGGCAACATGGACCCTGGGGATGCCAGGCCCCATGTGCTCTCACCATCTCCTGTGCATGCACCCAGGGGACAGGGCTGGAGCAGCCCCTTGCGGGTTCCAGGGCAGCCCCACAGATCTAAACCTGGCCACTTTCTGACTTGGATGGCTGCCACTAAGTTGTAAATCGGCACCTGGCTGAAGCACTGTGGGCTGGTCCTTTGGTACTTCCAGGGTGAGATCTAATCACCTTGTGGGCTGGGCCCACAGCTCCACAGGCCTTGAGTTTGACACCCGGCTTTAGATAAATCTTTAATATTTTACAGTTATTTCTCCCTCTTAAAAATATTTCTGTAGTAACAAACTTTATGGTCATGCTTCTCATTTCCTGTTTGCATTTGATACCCATTATCTTGGAAAATATGTTGCTGTAATTTTACAATTAAGGTAGCAGTAGAATTCATAGTTTGCATTTCTAGTCTGGACTACCTTGAAGACAGATTCAGTTGCAACTTGGGTTTTTTCTAGACTTATTATTTATTGACAATAGATATAGTTTAAATAAATAACTGATAATGTTACTATGTATAATGTTATGAGTGTAATTGGATATGAATATTGAATGGTACCCATGTAAGGAAGATTAGCAATTCCTTTGGATTATACGTAAAGGTTAATAATAACAATAAAAAAGAACTAAGTTAGATACAGTTAAAGTTTTGATTATGAGGGGGAAAATGTTACGATAAAGATAGTCAAATAAAAGAGGGATAAGAATAACAACGTATATATAGATATGGGTATAACATAAGGAAACTGGATATAAACTTTAAACAGTGATTTGGAAAGGAGGATTAGAAAACTTTGTTATTAAATATTATGGATGTTTAGCTAGAATAGGATATAAGGATTTAGTTAGTGGAGGATTTTAGAAATAGTAATTGAAAGGCCAGTATGTGCTTATGTATTAAATTTTGGTATATTTTATGATGGACGCTTAAACAATTATAGTCAAATGAAAATGGAGATATGATGATGGTGACATGTATGAATATTTGAGTTAAAATACTTAAGTTAAAATGAATTATGTTTGTTGACTGTGGAAGAGATGCACGAAAATCTTTTTGTAACCAACTGGTATACTTTCTATAGCATGTAAAGAAGGACGTTGTATTTGTTTTACATTAAAAATTAAAAAAATATTAAAGAGTCAAGGCTAAAGCAGAGGTGGGTTGCTGTTGGTTCAGCCAAACCAGTAGTAGAATTTAGGCCTGGGCCGCAGAACTGGCTGAGACCCAGGCCTAACACGCCCCCGAACTGGTTCTCTGGTATCTTCTGTCATTGCCGGCATGGGTCTGCACATGCATAGAGCAATTTTTTGTCAAATGCGCATGCGCAAGCAACACGTGGCTGGTGCGTGTGCACAGCGAACTGGTACTATCCAGTTCAGGAACCCACCCTTGGGCTAGAGCCTTTGCGCAGTTTTGTGTTGTGTGCCAGTTGTACTGTTTCCTGAATCAAGAGACTCTGCACTAAAACCCTGGTCATCTTATTCTTGGACTATTTCAACATGCACTACAGGGGCTTACCCTGGAATAATATTTGGAAGCTACAGATGGTGCAGGATGAAGCCACACAGACAATTCTAGGTTCTAGAGTGGTCCTTGTTACACTGCTATTCCATAGGCTGTTCTGGTTGCCAGTTTGCTTCCAGGTTTCACCTTTTTGCTTTCTATTTCTTGGTTAGTGAAATGTAAGCTTGCAGAATTTATTACACTATCTCCTTCACAAAGTATATATGCAACAGTATATTCAAAAAATGTTTTTGAATGTCATATTAATAAATCCATATTTTGTATCTTGTATTCAGTTGCTATAAATTAATATACAGAAGCTCTCTAATCATATTTTATTCCAGTTCATAAAGAATAGACAGAAAACAAGAAAATAATCATTAAATTGTGTAGAGTAGATGAAAAGACCAACAGATTTAATGTATATTACAAAAAAGCACATAATATTCTATTTACCATTTTAAAAATTATTTTCAATAGCCTTTAACATTGCAAAAAGAAATTCCAAGACTTGACATAGACTCAGCAGGACTTCAAAAAGGTAATTGTTATTCTCATTTTGTTATTTTACTCTTAAAAATTATAAACTTGCATAATATCTTATATAGTGTTCTTTGAAAAAAGAAATCTTACGTTACAATCCTAGTATAATTCCAAAGTATATTTTTAAAACTGTAATTTACTTATGGATAAATCGTAAAGGTGATTTTGGAAGGTGTGCATTATAAATCTACATGATCCTCAGCCCCATTAAGTAAAATATTTATTAGACTGTATGCAGTGGTAGATTTCAATTTTTTTTTTAGAACCTATTCCCGAACATCCTCCCCCCACCAGCCACTCACCAGTTCTTTCTTCTTCTGGTTCTTCTTAGAAATTTTTGGCAGTATGGTGAGGATGGGTGGGGCGAGTGAAAGATCGAAGGAGGGGAGGGAGAGTTCCGGTATGGCGCCTCCTGACCAACGGGTACAGGAAGGCACTAAATTTCACCATCCAGTATGGCCGTACCAGTCCGTACCAGTTGAAACACACCCCTGACTGTATGGATAAAAAATTCTTGAATCCCAATCCAAAAGTACATTCCATGAAGACAAGAAATACAGTGTTCTCCAGTGCGCTGCTTAGAGAGTCCAAGCATGGGTTAACACAGTCTATCAGCCTTGGACTGAGTGAATTTTTCTTTGACCACGCCTCCCTTTGCCTCCCTATTTTCAATTTATAAACACAGTCCGCCCGTGAGGACTAATTTAGGGAGCTCTCCTGTCCAATTACAGATGGACTGGTCTCCCCAAGATTGATTTGACCACTTTGTATTACATATTTCTGGATAAGAACCAAATTGTACCAACTATTGATATTTGACTGCTGAGAGGCTTCTGGGCTGTTTTCTTCCCTGCTGGTCGCAAGCGGGGTCGGAATGTGTGAGTCGCTTGCCCAGCGGCTGCTGGCGAGCGAAGGGGGGGCGGGAGGCCTCACGACTCCACAAACCACCAGCAGCCGAATTTTGGAGCCGCGCCGATGATCACGGTCTTGGCGACATCGGTGGTGCTCTCTTCTGCCCAGCAACATCGGCAGGCATTTTTGGTCATATTCGCACGCTTTCTCCTCGTTGACTGGTGGTTTTGGTGGGCAGAGGCTAACCGCGTAGCAGCTGCCATTTTCTTCATTCCGACTTGTGAAGGAGCAGAGTGAGAAGCATTTGGAGCCATGGAGAGAGAGAAGGTTGTGTACGTTGCCTCTCAGCTGCAGATTACTGCCGGGAGGTGCGGTGCCTAGTCCGGGGTGCCAGCTAGTCCTGCCCTCCTGTTTCTCACCACTCAGGGACCCGAGGGCGGTCGGAGGAAGGGATCTATCCTTCGGGCGGTCCTCTACTTCCCTGAAGATCTGCGGGCATGCTTTAGCTGGCTGGCTACCGTCTGGTGTCCGCTTGCTGCAAGTCCAGCCAAGAGTCCGGGAGTCCTACCCATCCGAGGCCTACAGGCAGCATGGCTGATGACAGTTTGGAGACGCAGGAGGTGCAGGCAGGGCCTTCCAACAAACGCAATAGGCTAGATCCTCCACCCAAGGGGGGAAAATGGGGCAAGGGGACCACCAGAAAGTCCTCCCTGGGGCCCTCAGGGACCGTTGACAAGGCCAGAGGGGGTTCCCTGCAGCATAAGTCTGCGGAGGCAAAGGCTTCGCATACCCACAGGCCCCGGTCTCTACCTGAGCAGGGAGACCTTCCACCCGGGCCCCCATCTGATCACAGGATGGGAAGAGACTCCCCTTCCATTCGGGACAGTGGGTCCCAATCCACGGGAGAGGGAGATTTGAGGGAGTGCTCTCCGGATGCCCACTGGGGGTACCCGGAGTCATCCAGCTCTTCTCTTCAAGAAGAAATGGAGCCTTTCCAGAGCATGCTCCCTGCGGAAGAAGGGTCTACCTCAGGCAGGCACAAAGGCCATTTGCCTTCCAGCAGGCATTGCCCAAAGGAGGATAAGGGTCCCGCCTTATCCGCTGAAATGAGGGAGGTGATCTCCTTAGCCATCTCTCAAGGCATAGCGGAGGGCATTAGGCAGAAGGAATCCCACAAGTCTGGTTCCCCCAAGGCCAAGCAGTCTCTTGTGGCCACTGCTACTCAGGCTCTGGCCTCCCTGGCCACCTCAATAGCCACGGAGGATTCCTCCTGGGAGAACGAGGAGGCTGATGAGTTCGAGTTATCAGAGGATGAGGATCTTCTCCCAGATAAGCCAGCTTTTACCAGCCTATTCAAGTCTTCCTTGTTTAAATCCATATTTCACAAGGCCAAGGTGACAACTGAGCTAGGTTTTACACCCAAAGCTGACGCTGTACTGGCTTCTTCCTCCAAAGACCTCAAGGAAGGGCTATTCAAGGAGACAGCTCCCACTCAGGAGCTTATCCCTGTTCCAGATCTCTTCATGGACGTTGTCCAAAGACAGTGGGTTCAGCCCGGTACCTTAACCAACCCCAGTGGAGGGGATAAATCCCTTTATTCTGTGGAAGGGAGGATGGAAGATATCTTAAAATTACCTGAGGTAGATGCCCCGATGGATTCTTTGACCTCAAATTCGAACCTACTTGATGACCTTCTGGAAGGCCTAAAAGCTGAAGACAAAAGGTCAGAGAAGGCGTGTCATAAGACACTTCAGGCGGCCACCTGGGCCATTAGGGCATCCACCTCCGCGTCCTTTTTCACCAGAGCATCCCTGCTCTGGCTGAGGCAGCTTAGATCCAAACCACTCTCCCGGGGTTCTCGGTGGCGCCATGATCTCAGCAAGATCATTACGACTGTGGAGTACTCAGCTGATGCTTCGCTGAACTCAGTGAAGTTTGCCTCCAGAGCCTTGGTGTCCAACATAACATCTCGCCGCCTCCTATGGCTTCGCCACTGGCAGGTGGATATGAAGGCAAAGTGGAAGCTAGCTTCCGCTCCCTTCAAGGGTGGTCAGTTGTTCGGGGAGGCTTTGGATAAATTTGTCATTGAGACAAAAGGATAAGCGTAAGATTCTCCCAGCCACCCTGATGAAAAACGAGCGTAAGGGCTCTGGTTCCTTTTGTAAACAACCCTTTTGGAACCAGGACACTGCTCAAGTGTCCACTTCCTCCTCATACCAGAGGGCTTACAACCAAGGGGGTGATAGAACTCAGGATAGGAACTCCTTCGGGTCACGTAACAGACAGCCGCAGCATTCCTTTTGGAAGCCATTTCGCGGGGGCAACAGCAACAACAATTCCCGTCAGTTCCGCAGGGGGAAATGACCATCACAGGATACCTCCCATAGAGGGTCAGTTCCAACTATACGCCGACAGGTGGGAGAGGATCATCTCGGACTAGTGGGTCCTCAATACAATCAGGAAGGGCCTGGTCCTAGAGTTTCTGTCTTTTCCCCAGAGGAAGTTCATTCGTTGCCCGACCCCAAAGAACTCCCTAAAGAGGGGGCTCATGCAGGCGGAGATCCTCCATCTTCTCCAAATAGAGGCCATAGAACTCGTCCTAAGGGACCAGGAAAGGCAGGGATTTTATTCCATTTTGTTCCTTGTCCCGAAGAATTCAGGGGGGTGGAGGGCCATCTTGGATCTAAAAAGCCTGAATCAGCATCTGGCTTACAAAAGGTTCAAGATGCAATCCCTCCACTCCATCCTGGATTGCGTGAGATAAGGAGATCTGTTGACATCCATAGATCTAAAAGAGGCCTACCTGCATGTCCCCATCCATGCTGCCCACAGGAGGCTTCTGAGGTTCTATTATGACGGGAGGCACTACCAATACAGGGCTCTCCTCTTCGGCCTCTCGTCGGCACCCAGGACCTTCATGAACCATCCCATTCATTTAGAATGCTATCTAGATGATATAATTATCCACTCTACAACTCCAGACCAGGCACGACAAGATGTCTAGATGACCATCCAGATGCTACAACATCACAGCTTCTTGGTCAATCAGAAGAAGAGCCATCTCCGGCCGACCACGTGCATTCAACACCTGGGGGCCATCATCGACTCGGTCTTCTGTCAGGTTTAGGTTTATTAGATTTATATGCCGCCCTTCTCCCAAGGACTCAGGGCAGCGTACAACATTAAAAGAAACACATAATACAAAAGTTAAAAAAAATTAAATAGAATATCCCAAACAAACCCAATTAGAATTGACAATAACATTTTTTTTAAAAATCGAATTAAAATTAACAATGATCAATAATTTATTTTGTTTTGTTCAGGCCAGGCTGGCTTGCTGGAAAAGCCAACTTTTTAGTGTGCGTCGGAAGGACCGGAGGTCAGGGATTATACGAAGCTCCGGGGGCAGCTCATTCCAGAGGGAAGGCGCTCCCACAGAGAAGGCTCTCCCCCTGGGGTCGCTAGCTGACACTGTCTGTCCGACGGCATCCTGAGGAGGCCAACTCTGTGGGATCGTACTAGACGGTGGGAGGCTACCGGTGGCAGTAAGTGGTCTCGCAGGTACCCTGGGCCTAAGCCATGGAGCGCTTTAAAGGTCATAATTAGTACCTTGAATCGCACCCGGAAGACAACCGGCAACCAGTTCAGGCCGCCTAAAAGGGGTGTAACATGGGAGCACCTAGGTGCCCCCATGATAACCCACGCAGCCGCATTTTGGACCAGTTGAAGCCTCCGGGTGCTCTTCAAGGGCAGCCCCATGTAGAGAGCGTTACAGTAGTGCAGGTGAGAAAGAATGAGGGCATGAGTGACTGTGCACAGAGCATCCCGATCCAGGAAGGGGCGCAACTGATGTACCAGGCGAACCTGGTAAAAGGCCCCCCTGGTCATGGCCGTCAGGTGTTCTTCCAAACTAAGCCACGTATCCAGGAGGATGCCCAGATTGCGAGCCCTCTCTGAGGGGGCTAAAATTTCTCCCCTTACTGTCAAATATGGAACAAGATGCACAAATCGGGATGAGGGAAACCACAGCCACTCAGTCTTGGGGGGAATTGAGCTTGAGCCTGTTCCTCCCCATCCATATCCTCACAGCCTCCAGGCATTGGGACATCACATTGAAGGCATCGTTTGGGTGGTTTGGGGTAGAGATGAAAAGTTGGGTATCATCAGCATATTGATGATACCGTACCCCAAAACCACGGATGATCTCACCCAGTGGTTTCATGTATTTGTTGAACAGGAGGGGTGAGAGAACGGACCCCTGGGGCACCCCACAAGTGATGCACCTTGGGGTCGATCCCTGCCCTCCAGTCAACACAAACTGCAACCGATCCGACAGGTAGGAGGAGAACCACCATAAAATGGTGCCCCCCACTCCCAACCCCCAAGTCATTGCAGTAGGATACCATGGTCGATGGTATTAAAAGCCGCTGAGAGGTCTAATAGGACCAGGAGAGAGGAGCAGCCCCTGTCCCAGGCCCGCCAGAGATCATCGACCAACGCTACCAATGCTGTATCCAAGCCTGAAACCCGACTGAAATGGATCCAGCTTCATCCAGAGACTGAGGAAGCTGACGTGCTACCGCACTCTCAACAACCTTCGCTACAAAGTGAAGGTTGGAGACCGGACGATAGTTGGCTAAAGAAGCTGGGTCCAGGGAAGGCTTCTTAACGAGGGGCCTTACCACCGCTTTCTTCAAGGGCGGTGGGAAAGAACCCCTCTCTCAATGGGTCTTTCCCAGGTCCTTGGTTAAGTAATCAAGAAAACAGGGCAGCTGGGCAATTATCTGCAGACGCGATAAGAGCGGAAAAATGTTGCCGTTTTGCCGCTTTTATCACTACTAAGTAGGATTTAATATGAATTCTTACTAGTCTTTGATCAGATTCGGACCGGCTGGCCTTCCAACCATTCTCTAGACATCTTTTCCGGCGTTTCATCTCCCAGAGCTCCTCAGTAAACCAGGGAGCTATCCGGGATCAACACTGGGTCAGAGGCTGCAAAGGCACAACACGATCCAAAGCTCCAGTGGCTGCCCTATCCCAGGATTCCACTAGGGCTTTGGTCGAGTTGTGAGCAAGGGGTTCAGGAAAAGTCCCAAGCTCCATCAGGAACCTTTCAGGGTCCATCAGGCGCCTGGGATGGAACCATCTAGTCAGTTCCGCCTCCCTGCGGTGAGGGGTAGCAGTATGGAAGTTAAGCCTGATGAGGAAATGATCCGACCATGACAAGGGTTGGATAGAAATATCCCCTAAATCTAGATCATTCATCCACTGCCCAGAGACAAAAATCAGGTCAACCGTGTGTCCCCCATTATGGGTGAGGTCTTGAATTAACTGAGATCCATAGCCGTCCTGGAAGCCATGAACTCCCTAGCTGACTTGGATGTTTCACCAATGGAAGGCAGATTGAAATCCCCCAGGATCATAAGCCTGGGGAAATCAACCGCCAATCTAACTAACACATTCAGCAGCTCTGGCAGGGCCAATGAAACATAGCAGGGAGACAGGTACATAACAAAAAGGCCCACCTGAACTCCAAGGCCCGATTTCACAAAAAGGGACTCACACCCGCCCATCTGAGGCACTGTCAGGTGTTCCTGTCCCCGGATCAACTGGCAAATCTCAAGGGCAGAGTGCGCCAATGCCGTCAGTCCAGGTCGGTGCCAATTATCAGACTGTCCCAACTTTGGGGAATCATGATTTCCTGTCTGAAGGTGGTTCCCTGGGCACGTCTCTGTGTCAGGGAACTACAATGATTCCTTCTCCCGATGCAAAGAGCAAAGACCAGCAACTCTTCCAGACGAGTACAGCTTCCACAGAAGGTAATTCAATCCCTAGCCTGGTGGAGGACCGCGGCGGTCGAAAAGGGGTGCCTGTTCAAGGAACCCGAAAGGGTCGTGGTGACCACAGACGCCAGCCTTCTGGGATGGGGCGCCCACAGCCAGGGCCAGCTCGCCCAGGGCCAGTGGTCTCTGAGGGAAGCCGCTCACAGCATAAACTGGCTGGAGCTGAGGGCAGCCCGCCTAGCTCTGCGACGATTCTCGACTCTGATCAGGGGCCAGCATGTGCTTTTGTTGATGGACAATGTGGCAACAAAAGCACACATAAACAGACAGGGCGGCACCCATTCCAGGGGACTCATGGTCAAGGCAGAAGCTCTGGGCAGGTGGGCAGAATGACATCTAGCCTCTCTCAGAGCGAACCACATTTCTGGAACTAGCAATCAGGAAGCAGACTGGCTGAGTCGGCAACAAATCCACCACTCGGAGTGACGTCTACATTCAGACCTGTTTCAGCAGATCGTGAGGAGGTTCGGCAAACTGCAAGTAGACCTATTTGCCCCATATACCAACACACAACTGCCACAATTCTTCGCCCATTATCATTCTCTGTGGGCAGAAGATAAGAATGCGCTGAGGTGCAAGTGGCCCCCAGGACTGTTGTACGCATTTCCCCCTCTGCCTCTCATTCTGCAAGTGGTGGCCAAACTGCTGTTGGAAGGAGCAGAGTGGCTGCAGTTAGCCATCTGGCACTTGAGGGGGAGCTCCTGAGGAAGCAGAACATATGCGACAAGGTCATACGCACTATCCAGGCGTCTAGGAGGCCTTCCACCACTAGGATATACAACACAATCTGGGTTGCTTTTTTCGCCTGGTGTAAGACTAAGGGCATTAAAGACATTTCTGTTGCAGTCCCTCAATTTCTGGACTTTCTGCAGGAGTGTCTGGACAAAGGTCTGGCACCTAGTACACTCCGCGTCAAATGGTGGTGTTGTCCACCATTCTTGCCAGGGGCTCATCTCGTCCGCTGAGTCAGCATCCGCAGGTCAAGAGCTTCCTGAAGGGCACGGTGAATATCAGCCCTACGGCGGTCCACCGGTACCCGTCCTGGAACCTACTGTTCGTCCTACTAGCCTTAACGGGTCCTCCGTTCGAGCCCATTCGAACGGCAAGTTTGCATCATCTGACCATCAAGACGACTTTCCTGGTGGCCATTACATCAGCTTGACATGAGTCTGAACTGGCAGCTCTTTCTGTCAGGGAGGACCTGTGTATTGTACACACTGACAGAGTCATATTGAGACTTGACCCCACATTTATCCCTATGGTCAACACTCAGTTTCATAGAGCTCAGGAAGTGATTCTACATAACTTTTGTCCCAAGCCTTCTCACCCTAGGGAACGCAATTGGCATAAACTGGATATGAGGCATGCTGTATGCATTTATATAAAGAGGACTAAGGAGTTCCAACGGCCCGAATCCTTCTTTGTGTCTTTCCACCCTCGGTCGCTGGGCCACAAGGCATCTTCTCATACTATTGGCCGTTGGTTGCGCGCCTGTATCAAGCTGGTGTACGAGCATCAAGGCAAAACCACTCCAGACCATGTAACAGCACATTCAACCAGAAGCGCGGCTACTTCAGCAGCATGGGCGACCCAGGTGTTTATTCTCGACATTTGCAGAGCGGCCATGTGGGCTTCCCCCACTGCATTTATCAAGAACTACAAAATCGACACCTTTGCCTCAGCCGAAGCCTCCTTCGAAAGAAGAATTCTGCAGAAGGTTGCTGAGACTCAGGAGACTTCAGTCTTTACCTGCCCTGGGACACAATAGCTTGGGTATGTCCCATGCTTGGACTCTCCAAGCAGTGCACTGGAGAAAGACCGTTGGCTTATCTGAACGGTCATTCTCTGGGCGCTGTGAGGAGTGTCCAAACCCACCCAGGGTTTTGCAAGGTTACGGGACTTTGTCTGTTGTCTGTGACTGTTGCTTCTTTGTTTTTAAACTGAAAATAGGGAGGCAAAGGAAGGCATAGTCAAAGAAAAATTCACTCAGTCCAAAGGCAGATAGACCGTGTTAACCCATGCTTGGACTCTCCTCGCAGTGCCAAGAGAACAACCGTTCAGGTCTTTTATGCTATTATTTTGTGCCATGTATTTCTTGTTCTGATAGACAACTCTTAAACTGAGATTCTTCAATTGTGCTATGACTGCCAGGTAACATGATTTCACAGATATTTGTGGGTATATTTTGTGTGTGTATAAACACAATTTATACAAACACAAGAATTAAAATGGATCTCAAATATAACAGTGCTTAAATATTTCTTAACACATACACAGCATAGTTTTAATGATCTTTATGCCTTGTGTTATAATATGTTAAAAAGTATTTTGGTTTTATAGAGGAGGAAAGTCACGACTTGATCAATAAAAGTATGCTTCAGTTAAAAGATCATTTGACTGAACTAAAGGGAATGATTGAAGCTGAAACTTTAGCAAAACTCTTGCTTGAGTCTGACAATGGTAAGTATCATTGAAATATGAGAGCAGAACATAGTGCATTCTTTGCTGGGGGTCTTCAGGATCACATTCTATGTAGGCCTAAAGTTTCAGTAAGATATTTTAAAAAATGAAACTAGAAATATTTAAGAAAGATAAACCCTATGACTTTCAGAAGGGATGCTAGGATGTTTGCTAGTTATTTTTAAAATTTTAACCAATACTATTTGGCTTTATCTTTCCATTTTTACAAATTAGCATTGCTGTCAGTGTCCATATTCCATTCTATTTCTTATTATTTATTAAGCTAGGAGCTCATTGGTTTGATCCAAAATACAATTTTCTGATCTTTGCCTTCCTTTGAATCCTTCTTCATTCTTCCTTCACATATTGTTTTAAAATTTGATCCCCATTCATTCTTTTATATTACTAAGCCAGCTGAGCTTATTTCTTTCCTACTGGTCATCATTCATTCATTTCTTTCATTCATTATTTCACCATCCATCCTTTTGATACATGCTACTACTAAAAATCTATTTACTTCCCCGGCAGTCTCTAACAGAATTCTTTTCACTCTATTTCAAACATCTTTCTTATCCTCTTCCTATTTGTTTTGTTGGAAGATTAATTTGTCTTCAAGTATTTTTAACTAAAGGATTTATTTTGTCTTGCCATAATTGCTTCACTTATCTTTCATTTCTTTTTCTTTCATATCTCTAGTTTAAAGATTACACTTTACAATACCACATTTCTTTTTTCCTCTTAATTTTGTAGATTCATACTGTATCTATTTTACTTATTTTATTTCATTTCTTGTAGTAATTCATACTTTCTTCTAACTCCTACCTTAACCCTAACTCTCTAAATCTAACTTTCAATCTTTTATATCCTGCCTGCAGTTATTACTAGAAGGGCTCATATATTTTGACCTTTGTTTCCTATCATGTCTTTGGTTAGCTGAGGACTTCACATACTACTTCTTAATAAGATAAAGTATAGTCTAGGTTACTTGCCTTAGTTACAGCCTCGCCACATGTAACTTACTAATTACACAGTAATATCATTTGAGGTACAATTTGATCAGTAATCAATCTGCACTATCATATCAAAATTTTATGCCAAGCCTAAATCTCCAATCAAGAAAATATTTTTCCATAGCCTGAATTTAAAAAAAAACAATTTCAATTGAATCTTACTATGCTTGGAACCTGTTGTTGTTATAAAGAACATTTATGGTTGTGATGCAAAATATTAGATACAGAGAATATGTAAATATGATTTTGAAAGAAAGTATAATTGCACAGAAATATAAGCATCTTGCTCTGGACAATTTCCTCTTGCTTAAAAAAATATACATAATTTTATTACCAGTATCCCAGGCAACTATGCTGAATAGAAATATAGGATCAAGCACAAGGATGGGTTAGGAGTGGCTATCTTATCTCAAAATATATTTTGTTTTCCTATATTATTAGCCTATGATCTAAATGACTAAGCATTGATTCCATAAATTATATCCCTAACAAACTCTAACTTGTATTTTTTCAATGAGATAGAAAAATTACCAGAGAGACAAAAACTTGAGTTACTTCAAATCCTAAATCAGCTGATAATTCCGGATGAAATACAGCAAGCTGGTAAGTGATAAATTAGGAATGATAATATATAATTATCACCTACCATATCTATATGTTTATATTCAAATTTTTAAATAAACTACTTCATGGGATTATACTTCTTGATTCACCTGTGGTGGAGATATATAGGTAGATATCATCACTTTATTGATGATACTGTACCTCATGCCTTTGGATGACATATTCCAGAGGTGTCATGTAAGAAACAAAAGATCTAAGCACTGAGCACCCCCCCCCCACTTTGAAGAATCTAGGGCTTGACCTGTTACCCCCCAGCAGGGGTGGGTTTCGACCGGTTCGCACCGGTCCCTGCGATCCGGTTGGTCGCCGAACCCGGAAGTAAGTAACTTACGGGAATGGCGAAGCCCCCCCCCGCGCCCGCGCGCGCCCGCACACCCACGCCTGCTCCTTACCCGGTTTTTACGAATTCTGCGCTTTCCACGCATGCGCAGAACGCCTGCGCGATCCTCCAGGAGCAGCTGGAGCAGCGCGCAGACGCTAGTACGCATGCGCGTGCCACGTGCGTGCACGCGCACACCGCATGCATGCGCGAGGACGCCGCGTGCGTGCACGAGGACGCCGCCGGCCTCGTTCCAACCGATCCGGTTGGAACGGGGCGAGAAACCCACCCCTGCCCCCCAGCAACTCCAACTAGAACCTGCCATAGAGGAAGGAGAACCGTTATAGTACAGTGCCTACACTCTTGAAAGCCAATCCAGAAGGGAGGCCATTGTTGGTGATATTGAATGCTGTTGAGGTATCTAGGAGGGCCAGCATTATTCTCATACTTGACCTTCCATAGGTCATCCACAAATGCTGTTCTAATGCTGTAACACTACCTGAATTCAGACTGAAAAGTTAATATAGATATAATCTAGGGCCATAGAGTATCTACTATACCATAACAACCTTATGTAACAAGAAGAGGGATGGAGATTGGACCAAGTTGTCTAATATGGTTGAATCTAAGGATACCCTCTAAAGAAGGGGGTATACCAGTCAGAGGTGGTATTTATCAGTTATCTGAACTACTCAAAATTTCTGCTACTGATTCTCTAGAACTGGTCAGAACTGATAAATAACACCTCTGGACCTGCCCAGCCAATATCCAGCTCCAAGTGAAATGAAATGACTTTATTCAACACATTTGAAGAATATTACTCACAGTGACCTAACAAGGTCCAGAAGAGACTTGGTCATCTAAATAGAACTGATCGCCATTTATTTCAGATGCAATGAGAGTCAAGAAATAAATAGAGTGCATCACTCTTATTGCCACAAGGTAAATCTTAATAAAGGTTGGTTGGCTTTATCCCTTTGCTTTTTGCCAGTGGTGTTCTAGTCATCCCCTAAGATTTCAGCTCTACAGGATCCATATTCACAGGGGGTCTAGATAGTCATGATCCAGTATGGACCCCATATTATATGTTCATTCCAAGCTGCCCCCAAACCCAGAGCTTTGAGGGACAAAAAACATGCACCAGTACTGGTCAAATAGGCTGCACCTCCTGCAATGTGGCTTTGGCTCAGAGAATTCTAGAACCAACAGAAAATTACTTAATAAGCTTCTTTCATACATCATCTGGTGGGGAAGGGGGGGGGGAACCCTATTCTGTAATAATTATATCTTATTTTTTTCAATGCATATAGGTGAAAAAGAGGACGATGAAAAAAAAAGAACTTTGCTTGCAAATATAGTATCGGCTGTTAGGCTTTTATTGCAAGAGCAGCCTCCTGAAGCTGATCTCTCAGGTAGAAATTGTAAGATAAATATTAAAATTAGATCCTTAATATAGAGTATCCTATTGTTATAATACCGGGACACGGTGGCTCAGTTCGGCGGTTCAAATCCCTACCGCCATGGAAGGGAATGAGCTCCCATTACTTGTCCCAGCTTCTGCCAACCTAGCAGTTTGAAAGCACGTAAAAAAATGCAAGTAGAAAATTAGGGACCATCTTTGGTGGGAAAGTAACAGCATTCCGTGTGCCTTTGGCATTTAATCATGCCAGCGACATGACCATGGAGATGTCTTCGGACAGCGCTGGCTCTTTGGCTTTGAAACGGAGATTAGCACTGCCCCCTAGAGTTGGGAATGACTAGCACATACATTCGAGGGAAACCTTTACCTTTACTTATTCTTATAATAGAAAAAGTAAAGTGATGGAATGAATGATTTGCTACTCTAGCCAAAAACTATAAACAAATAGAATTGTAACTTTATGTTTAGTTCCTTAGCACCATTGGCTAGGTTAAATAAGTCTTCCCCCCCCCCTTTTTTTTTAATAGAGAAAGAAAAAAATGATCTGGTAGAAGAAAGAACAGCCATCCTTTCAATCCTAGACTCACATGTAAAAGATTATCAACAAGTTAGAAAACACGAAAATATTGGTGGGTATCAAATCATGTAGAAATAATTATATAATATTTAAATCATTATTAACATAAATGCTAGTTATATTTAATTTCAAGATTTATAGGAGTGCTCAGTTCAGACTCTGACCCTGGCAGTGTACAGTATAAACACAATAAATGAAAAAGAATTAAAAGTAAAGAATATGTTGATAGTGATCAAAAATGTGTATAAAAAGAAAAATTAGAGTACATCAGATACCATATATATATATATATATATATATATATATATATATATATATATATATATATATATATATATATATATATATATATATATATATATATATATATATATATATATATATATATATATATATATACACACATACACACACACACACACACACACACCTACCTACCTACATACATACATACATATACATATATATATATTTAAAGTCGATTCCCAGTAAGGGTGTGGCTAGCTGATGAGAGCTAAATAGCTTGAAATAGATCTATACTAGTCTCCCTTTATTTATTTATCAGCATAAATATAACATACATTATATATATATATATATATATATATATATATATATATATATATGTATATGTATATGTATATGTATATGTATATGTATATGTATATGTATATGTATATGTATATGTATATGTATATGTATATGTATATGTATATGTGTATATATATATATATATATGTGTGTGTGTGTGTGTGTGTGTGTGTGTGTGTGTGTGTGTATATATATATATATATATATATATGGTACATATCTATACAGAATAAGATAAAAAACATTACTACTGTGGTGCTTTAGAAGTTAAGAGAGTTCTGATTCATCAGTGGAGCATGTATTTGCCTATAAAATCATTGGCATTTTTTGCAGGATAGGGAGTTTATAGGCAGTTTTATTTTATGTTTATTTTTAGAAACAGAAATTAGGATGCTTTCAGAAGAAAGAATCCAGCTACGTGCACAAGTGGAATTAAATATGAAAGATTTGGAACAAGCCCAGGCGCTTGTATCTTCCCAGCCATCAGAAATTAATGGTAAGTGCCAAAAGGGCTTTTTGGATAAATGGGAAATGGTCCAAATTATTTTTCACAGGAACTTACTGGATATATTTTGACTGGTCTCCTAATCCTAATCATGCTTTGTTTTCTAGGTCCCCTGTCACCTTAGACTAAGCTTGAAGCAACATTGAGTATGATATTTGGGAAGTCAAAAGTTTCTAGTTAAAATCTAAGGAAAAGTTTTATTATTAAGATGGGGCTGTTTGATCCTGGATAGATCAGAGATAATGATTGCTGATAAAGATTTCTGGAAAGTCTTTGGAAAAACATAAGTTTTAGTAGCAAACTTTAATAAATAATTTGATGGCTAATTCTGCAGTGGCTTTGAATAAATCTCAGGATGACAATCAAAGGCAGAGAATAACAATTGGACTCGATTTCTGAAGATTTGATGCTGCCAGATGTAAAGAAAAAAGGGCCTGGTTTGAGAGTTGAAGGCTTGGTGGAAAGAGGAACAAACAGAAGAAACTAAGAGATGATGAAATATTGATGACTGACGCACTGGACATTTTTTTTATAGAAATATAGCACTCAATTTAATTTTTTTGGCTTAATTTTCATATTAAAAGCTTCAACACTTGAATTATTTAAAGTATGTTTTTTTTTCTTTTGATAGAGAACAGAGTAAAAGAAGTGGAAAAACAAGGGGCACTATTAGCTGATAAACTGGAGGCAAATCAACAAGAACTTGAACGTGCTAGATTCTTTGAAGGTACTTTAGCACAAGAAAATAAGTATGATATATGGAAAACATAAATTGTGATAGTTTCTTTCAGACAAAGTTTTAACAGGAATCTGATATGACCTAGTTAGTATGCCAGCTCTTTTTTCAAACCAAGCAGTGGGGAAAAGAAATGGATTGGAAAAGAGTTAGAGTGGTTCCCATCTTCCCATCTGTGTGTGTGAGAGGGAGAGAGAGAGAAATAAAAGAATGATAATCAACCTAATAACAAAATATGGATAGATATTAGGAAAGGACAGCATCTCTTTGTCTTTCCTCAGTAATAATGTTATTTTAAAACAGAAGATTAGTAGTATAGAATTAGACAGTAACATGTGTACATTTCCCTCCTCAGACTTTAAAAGTATTTCTCATTTTGCAGAGAAGAAGATTGATAAACTGTCAAAAGAGAGCCTATCTTTGCTTGCAACGTTGAAATCAATTGTAAAGGAGCTAGAAGAAACTGAGGCTCTTGCAGCTACCCAACCAAGCATTATTACTGGTAAGTAACAGTCTTTATATAAGAATAATTATAAATGTAAGACCAGTAGAAATGAAAACCAGGATATAAAGCGCAAATGAAAGATGAAGCAATGTCAGCATGGCTGCCTTTATTCTCATTGTTTTTTTCCCCAGTGAGACTGGTCTGTTAGGGCATCTTGGTCCGCCTTCCAGCCCCAAACCAGGAACTTTTGTAGGTAGTCGCTTTCACGACAAACTATTTTTTTGGGTTGAATTTATATTTACCGACAAAGAAACAAAATGGAAGCAGTATGCTCCATTCCATATTTGCGTGGACCAGGTTGCCCTGATAGACTGGTCTCACTGGGGAAGGGAGGAACACTTAATTTCTCCCCTGGTATAGCTGATAAAGTGAGGAGAGCCTGTGGCTTAGAGATTAATACATCTACCTAATATGTAAGTAGCCTGGGTTTGAATCTTAGAAGGGTATGATTAGCTGATGAGAGCTAAATAGATCTATACTAGACACTCTTTATTACTTTGACGGTAAATATAAATTCAACACTTTATTCTTAGTATTTTCGATTAATTCCATAGCAAGCACTCAAGCATAATCAGAAGTGCTAAGGCTGCCCCCCCCCTTTGTTAGATAGATCATATTCTTTCCAGATGCCAAACAATTATTTGAGAAATTGGAGGAGACCAGTAAAAGTTTGTTTTGCCATCACAGATTCAAGCAGTGAAAGTATAATCAGCTGTACTGTAGAGAAAAAGAAGGGAATATTCAGACATTATGAATAGTGGCCAATGGTTATAAGTGACAAATGAGATAGAGGCATAACATTTCTAGTACTGTGAGTATTAAGACTGCATAATATGTAAAATTCAAATACTATGTTGTTGTTTCTGTTTCATGATCTCTCATAGGACTCCTAGTGAATTCTCATAGAACCTTATACTTTCATGGAGTCCCAGTTGAGAAAAGCTGCTTATGTGGTTTGCCAATGACTGGTAAATCTTATTAGGTATCTGAATGAACTAATATAGTTTCAATGGACACAATTGGCTTTTTAAAAAAAAAAAAACTGATTTTTTCTAGGATAAAGAATTGACTTAAATAGTTGATTCTCTTAAGCAGGAACTTTTGAGATAAATCAGTAATTGAAACAAACAAACAAACAAAAAACACCAATCAGGACTAAAAAGCACTCTTGGATGTAAAATAAGCTATAAGATGATATCACTAAAATAGTTGAGAAGATACAAAAATATCAAGGTTCTGCAATATTATATTTATGCAAAACTCATCTGAAAGATTTATTTCTGAAAGAAGGATATAATAGTCACTACCAACTGAAAACAATATTTGTAGGTCAGGGAGTCCTTGGTGTTCTCTCAGCTTTATTGTTTTCTTGCAGATGTTTCATTACCCAACTAGGTAATATCATCAGCGCACTGAAGTAGTGTAATCATTCTAGAATCCAAGAGCTGGTAGATATGGGGGTGTTATGCAAACTGCTTCCAGTATTCTGTTAAAATCATTTTTTCTGCAATATGTCTGCTCTGCCAAAAAAGGGGAAGCAGGAAAGAGAAAAAAGCAAGTAATTCTGTAAACAATCTCTCTTTTTACCTGAGCTTTTCCAACAGTTGATGTGATCACATTGCTTTCAATGTGTAGAAGTGCAAACAGTTTATTCTCTTGAAATTTCATCTTCTTTAGTCTCTCTGTTATGTAGATAGTGGGTATGGAGTCAGACAAAGGAGCGATTAATACCTAAATTGATATGTGATATAGCTAGGAAATCACTAGGATTACTATGATTAACTGACTACCTTATTTTCAAGGCTCCAGGTGTTTCTGACACTGCAACCATAATAAATATAAACCAGTTGCCAAGAATCTGAATTTTGATCACGTGATCATGGAAATTCTGAAATGGTTGTGTGAAAAACAGTCATAAGTCACTTTTTTGGTGTCATTATAACTTTGAATGTTCACTAAATGAACTCTTGTAAATCAAGGACTACTTGTACCATCTCTAGAAGTAAGATGAAAAAAAAGCCCTTCTTCAAAAATACCTGAAGATTATTGATAATTCCCAGCTGTAAATACTGAGCACCATAGCCTGTATGGTTGAGATCTAGACACCAAACCATTTCTACTGCTAAAACACTTGTAAAAAAGGATTTTGACATTCACAGCACTGGATAGAAAGAACATTGGGTAACCCCACCCCACCCCCAATGTCAAAGCTTTCCCTTCATCTTGAAAAAGGCTACCTAGATTTGACTAGCCATTTGTGATATGGACAACATTGATCCAAGTTCACACTGGTCATAGATGACCTCTATAAGTGATGCAAAATACCATCACCAAATTGTGACTCAGGGACTGAAAAATTAGGTAGTGAGGAATCGAGATTTTGTTGATTTTCTTACTGCAACAAATGAAGTAAAATTATATTTGCAATTTAGATATATGTTTGTGTATCCTTTTTATTGAAATATGATGTGAGTATGTCATAGAATAAACAAATAAAGGAGAGATTGCTTATAGAAGTCAATTATTATTTTTCTGGTAGAGAGATTGGAGGGAAAGGGATTTCAAGAGTACCAGAAACTTTTTGTGTAACATACCTATGATTCTTAGCCCTGGACTGCAGCATGATTGTATTGCTTTTTACGTATACAAAACAAGAAGCTGTCACTTAAGCATTCTAAAAGATGGAGGAATGGTTAGGATGCAAAGAAAAATTGAAGCTGTGGAACTGAGGTAGCCTTGTTTCTTTCCAGCCAGAGAATACAGTTGTGATCATGTGATTTCCCACATAGCAACTGCTTCACTTGGTGGCAGAGTTGCACCAATTAGAGTTGTTAATTAAGGACTACTTGTATCTTTATTACATACTATTCAGGTAATGTATTTTTAAAATGAATTATTGGGGACATAACAATTTATTTAGTTAAAAATTAATATTTTACAACACAGTGAAAGCAAAATGTAGAAGAAAATATCTGTTTCCACAGATTTAAAAATAAAAGAATTAACTGAATTAAAAAATGAAGTGACTGAACATTTAGAGCAAAATCTGCAGAATATGCAAAAGGCATGGTCTTATGCTCCAGGACTTACAATTGAAAGCAGACTTCAAGGTGAGTTTATCAGATGTACACAAAGAGCTGTTGTTGAGATCACATCTCTTGTTGAGAACAATGAAAAATTCACAAATATACCTTTAAAACTATATAATCAAAAAGTCATATATTCAGGTAAATAAATATATGCAACTAACATTTTCTTATTAAGAAAGCCCAATCTTTGGAGTTTGGAAATTGTAGAGTTGTACAGTTGACTCATACTATTCAACTGTACAACAAACGCTTATGCCATCGTTGGAAAGATGATACTTTGGATACTTTAGAACAACAACCTCTGAACATTTAACCAAAGCAATTGCCCTCTTCTCTTGAAAATACTTTTTTTTACATTTTGAATGTGCTATATGGAGAGATCATAAGATTATTACAATCAGTTATCGTTCTGCGTTGGAATGTCACTGTTTGCTCTTTGTGTATTTCAGTGCCACCTCACTTTTTTTGTTATTTCTCTTATTAAACCAAAATTAACCTTTCATATAGTTGAATTAGTTTTAAGAGACTATATTATTCTTGAAAATGTCAAATTAAATCAACTAGATTTTAAGACCCTGCATACTTTTGGGTTACTCTGATAGTTAATTCTATTTCTTGGAATTGTATTTTACTATCTTGAATCTTTGGATAGATTTAATTAATGTTTTTGTTAAAAACTCAGTCTTTAAAAAAATATAGTTGTATTGAGATTTTATATACCTAATTGGAAATAATTTTGCTGTAATGACATTTTTTATCTTAATATTTGATTGCCATCTTTGAAAACAACAATCATAACTATCAAATCAAATAAATATTTGGAAGCTAGACATTGTAAAAAGGCAGAGAGGAGGAATATTAGTAAACTCATTTTTATACAATAAAATAAACGTAATAAGAAGAAAGATTAGAAATTGATTGATGGTAGTATTATGTATGCTTAAACAATATTGTGATTGGCATTGGAATAACATATTGAAAATGAATAATTAAATAATGAAGGTCTACAATTTAATAGAAATATGTTTATTAAGAACTACATAAACTTAAGGAATGTAACAAATGTGATTAACAGCACTATTTTTATTTTTAATCAAGTGTATGATACCCTGATGCCATACTGTTCATGTATTGAGATGGATATATTGTAAAAATAAAAAACTGGGGAAGAAATGGCAAATAAATATTGATATTGGCATTCTAGTGGACCATTTTAAAATTTACATACAGTCTGTAAACTAGAAGTAATATTTATAGTTTAAAAAAGGATTCATCGTAACACAAATAATTTTTCATAAAAAATTTGGTAATATTAGATATTTCACTTTTCTACCATACAAATGCGGAGATTGAACAACTATTTGCCTGAAATGATATAAGCTTTCCTGCTTGAGCAGGGGGTTGGACAATATGACCTCTACTGTCCCTTATGTTTTGGGGTAGTCCCTCAATAGAAAAATGTAAGCAGGGCTGTTTACTTTGATAGATGAACTTTACTTTGGATGATGGTCATTCTGATACTTTAGGTAGCCTCTGCTTATTGATAGATCAGGATAGATCTATCAAAAACAAAAACAAAATTCAATTACTATTTTTATTATACAATCAATCAATCAATCAATCAATCAACCCTTAACCATTGAATGTGATGGCTCAGAGGTTAGACACTGAGCTAGTCAAGTGGCAGCGAGGGTTCGAGACCTGAGCACCATGCAATGGAATGAGCTAGCTTCTGTTCACATAGCACTTCAAAAACATGCAAATGTTTGTAGAATAATAGATACCATTTTGGTGGGACGGTAACACTTTTGTTTATAACCATGCTGGCCACATGACCACAGAAAATGCGTTTTGACAATATTGGCTCCCTTGGCTAAGAAATAGAAATGAGTACCCTGCCCCAGAGTCAGACTGGACAGGGGAAACACTTATCTTTTTCCTTTGTTTTCCTTTGCCCTACAATATTTCTTTTTTAACTTCTCATTTTAGTCTTGCCTAGTGTGAGCAAAATACTTTAATTTACATTTCAGCTTCAGTTCAATGAGAAGAAAGCTAGAAATAACTTGTGTGACCAATTTTTGCAAAATATAAATCTGAGAAGAAAGTTTAAAAAAAATCCTACTTATTTGGAGGGAAAGAAGGGGTAAGGGTAAACAATTACATTAAGTCTGAAGATCATTGCAGCCAAGTCCGAATCTTAAAATAAATGTAATAGTACTTCTTATTAAGGCCAGTTCTGCTATTTGCAGAAAAGGAATTAGAGGAATTGCATGAACTATCCGAACTGAAGAAACAATTACTGGAAACACTGGAATCTAATAAGAAAGCACTACAAGAAGTTCAAGACCTTGCAGCTGCCCAGGCTTGCACTGTCAATGGTATGTGCGCTCCCTCTCCCTCCCTCCCCCTCCCTCCCCCCCCCTCTCTCTGTGTGTTTAAATATTTACTGGTAAATGCAAATATATATTTGGAATCAATTATACTGGTGTTTTTAGTACACTAGTGTTAAAATCCTGTAATAAAATGAGTTACATTCTTGAGAATATAGACAGAAACACCATCCTGCTAAAACCATTTAATAATGTTAATATCCATTCTCTAGTGTAGGAAATGCTCTCTTTAATCTTGTGAATTGGGGAGGTGTGAATTTATTCCAGTTGGAAGTGACATCAGAAATTCTAGACACATATGAATCAGGGAGACAATATTAAAAATGAAAATGTGCAACATATTGTAACTTTTATGTTAAATAATGTTCCATTATGGATTTTTTATAGAGCATACGTTACAGGAATTAACTGAGCAAAGAAGTCATTTGACTATGGATCTGGAGGCAACACTAGATGGCATACAAGATGTATGTCATCGACCTGCAAAAAGAAATACATTTATACAACCTTCTGGTAAGTAGAGAAGTAAAAGTGTTAGAAATAAGTGCCTTAGATACTCAAATTAAGTATGTTCATCTTAAAATGGTCTTCTCATATTCACAGTAAGCATAGTCAAGGAGTTTTCTTTGTTTTTGCAAGCTGTTTAAGTGAGAAATAAGAAAATAATACTCAAAATTATATTAAGAAAATTTCTCTTTGCAGAAAAGGAATTGTATGATTTACACAAACTATCTGCAAAAAAGGGACAGTTACTTGAAATGTTGGAGTCTAATTGGAGAGAGCTAGAAGAAGTACAGGAATTGGCAGCTGTTCAACCCAGCAATATTACTGGTATATGAGCTATGGAATCAAATATTTAATCAAAGATATGCTAAATGCTTTATCGGGAAACCTTTTCAACTTCAAAATGGTGAATATATTGGCATTATAAAAATCGGAGTTTGGATCAGGGAATTTTTCATCTGAATTCAAATCTGAGCTTTGTAGCTTTATTTCTGGCATATTATTATTTTAAGGGAAAGGGAAAGATGCATTGAAACATATCCTCAGTTCTGCTGGCATTCTCAGCATAACAGCATTATGATCCCATAATCAAATTGGATTATAATCCTGAGATTATGGGCAGAAACAATATCCTTCCAAAACCTTTTAACATTTTAATATTCATTTTGAGATGTATGAAATGTTGCACAATTTAATCATTTGTGAATGGATGGAGGTTTGGAGAGAAAGGATTCATTCCATTTGGGAAGTGACACCAGAAATATTAGATACAAGCTAATAATTATGCTTTTGAAATCTAAATAATAATGATCTTAATTATTTTTATACATATACATAATTATTAATTTTTTAGCATATAAGTTGCAGGAGTTAACTGAGCAAAGAAAACAGGTGACCACAGAACTGGAAGCAACTCTAGATGGTATTCAAAATATATGTCGTCAGACTTCAGAAACCAGTACATTTACACAGCCTTCTGGTAAATAAAATATATTACTAAGAATTTTAGAAAAAGTAGCAATAATTATACACATTGTTTTCATATTTTAAATCTAGTAATCAATGGAATCAGTGAGCTATAAGAATGAGAATGGTCGGAGTTCTTTCCATTCCATATTTCTATTCAAATACATTTGAAATTCCAGGGTACATACATCATTATTTTTAAAATTATAATTTTTTAAAAAATATTTGTCATTTATATTTATGAGTATTTTAAGCAGAAATTGTGTCAGTACTGGACCCCATGGAACCCCTCTTTGGTTTTTAGTATAATAAACTATTTATCTGACAAGCCCTTTATTTCATTCTATTTGATACCATTTAGCTCTGGTGAAATGCTGTGCAAATAATTATGAATAATTGAGATAAGGTTTTATTCATATTTTGAAAACTCACCTTAAAATATTTGAATTTTCTGTACTTCTTTAGGAAGCATAAATCTTCAGTTTTCTTTCTGGATCAGTTTATTTGCATTATTCAATATAAAAAATCCATCTCTGCCCATTTTTACATTTACATTTTCAGTTTCTGAAATAAATTATATTTATTTATATAATATATATAATATATAAATTATATTTTATTTATGTTTGTCTATTGATTGGTGTTCTATTCCACAGTCCCCAATAATCAAGGAGAAAATGTTCTACATATTGTGTGTCTTCTGGTGACTATATAAAAAAATACTTACTATATCAACTTGGCTTCTGAAATATTCAGATTAAGTATCTGTACCCTAAATGTCTTTTAGATATTCAAAAATGGTTTGTGAGCAGCTTAAAAATATTACTGAAGAGGTTGCTTATAAAGTTTCTAATTTCAGAAAAGGAGATATTTGAGTTGCATGAACTGACTGAGAAGAAGCAGCAATTACTGGAAGCG
Source organism: Thamnophis sirtalis (assembly GCF_051295495.1). NCBI lineage: Eukaryota > Metazoa > Chordata > Lepidosauria > Squamata > Natricidae > Thamnophis > Thamnophis sirtalis. The sequence goes on along the minus strand of NW_028261384.1, from coordinate 20,226,147 downwards.
CTAGAATCTAGTGAGAAAGAACTACATGAAATTCAGGAGCTTGAGGCTACCCAACCAGGTAGCATCAATGGTATGTTTTTGTAGTCATATGAAGCTTGAATTAAAAACTAATGCTTTCAATTTTAGAAGTCACCACTGGATGGCAGTATTAGATATTTTGATGTATTTTTTTAGGGTTTGCTCTTTCTATTGCTGAGAATGGCTAAGAGTATTGCTTATTACAAACAAAAGTCTACACTGCTCTGACTGAATTTTTGACTGCTGAAGAAGCCATCATTATGACCCAGAAACAATGACTCTATTAATCCATGAAACATTGTCACAAAGTTTCACTTCTTTTTTTTAAATGAAAACCAGGTTTTAACAAGAAAACTCAGTTATGTTTTTGAGGGGACATTGTGTTGAGAGAATCCTTTTGGGCCCCCTTTCTTTCAAACTGGGAGAAAATGTGGACAAAGAAGATGTGAGGTGTCTTATTTGCTTTAGAAAAGGGCGTCCATTTATTTCCAAACAGCCAACAACAGCTATTTTGGGGGATAGCTAGCAAATGAATGGTGATCCTTCTGTTTGATTTTTGAGTCATTTTTTAAGCATGTTGATGTGTGTGTGAGTATGTACTTCTTTTGTGTTGTTGTGACAACGCAATATTTCAACTTGTTGCAATTTCCCTTTTTGTTTAAGGTGACCAGATTTTCAGATTGGTAAAGAGGGACACCTTTGACCGGGGGGGGAGGGGCTTGATTAAAAATTTTATATGGAGCAACAAAAATTTTCATACAACGCAAAAATTGCGTATTTTTTATTTCAACATAACTACAATTTACAAATATAAATTGTAACTATTGCCAAACATCAAAATTTTGATCACGTGACCATGAGGATGCTGCAACGATCGCTAAGTGTGAAAATGGTCGCTAAGTGTGAAAAATGGTCATCAGTCACTTTTTTCAATGCCATTGTAACTTTGTTCACTAAGCCCATTATACCACCTTTCTTGCCAGAGTTCTTAAGTGAATAACTGCAGCTGATCAGTTAGTAGCATAAGTGAATCTGTTTTCCCCATTTGACTTTGTCAAAAGGTGATTATATGACCCCAGGACACTGAAACCATTATAAATACGAATCTGTTGCCAAACATCAAAATTTTGATCACGTGACCATAACGATGTTGCAACGGTCGCTAAATGTGAAAATGGTCGCTGTGTGAAAAATGGTCATCAGTCACTTTTTTCAATGCCATTGTATCTTTGGTCACTATACCACTTTTCTTGCCACAGTTCTTAAGTGAATAACTGCAGCTGTATTTTGGATAGAATCTTTTTTTAAATAGTCTAAGACAATTTTAAAAAAGAATCCACACAGAATAAAACTATTTAAAAAAATCCTATGGACAATAAATAAAATATTATTTTAAAATACATTAAAAAATAAAAGAAATAAACCCAGCTCACTTACCAGCAGGCAAGCACATATAATGTTCAGACTGTTAAACTCCTAGGAATATTTTTTTTAACCTGAAATATTGCTTCACACACACCTACCAGAATTATCTAATTACCTAATTCTGGCAGGTTGACAAAAAGATCTTATCTATAATCAGTAGATTAGAATTAATGATAATAATTACAATAAGGATATAGTAAGCATCAGAAAAAATGCTTTGGATCATGTGAAATGATAAATATAGCACCATCTGCAACTTTTTAAAGCAGATGCTTTCTAATTTTAGGGAAAAACATTTTTAGGGCAACAAAGATGTTATACAGTAGAACCTCTGGTCACGAACGCTTCTGATCAAAATATTCACATTCCCCTTCCCCTCGCTGCTGTTTTCCCCTTCTGCACCATTTTTTTTGTAAGCGCCAAATTTCCAAAATTAGGTTTGATTCATGACCAAATCAATTTGCGACCAAAGTTATGGAACGAATTATGGTTGTGACCAGAGGTTCTACTGTATTCATGCCTTTACATACAAGAGATGAAAACGCTGAAAAACAAATTGTTATGATACAGTACAGACAGATGGAGCTTGCATTAAGAGTCAGGGGGCTGCGCGAAGACAAACAGGAGAACTTGAAGCAGATTTTTTCAGAGGCTTTTAACCGTCTGGTGGAAAGACCGGGGTCCAACTTTGACTGGCAGATCGAAAAAATTTATCGCGCTAACTCTTGGGTGGCAAAACAGAAGCACCTCCCCCGAGATGTAATTATATACTTTGCTACAAGAGAGTTCAGAAACATGTTACTACAAGAGTCTTATAATACCAGGCTTCAAATTGGCGGACAGGACTTGATTGTCTTGAAAGAAATACCACCCTAAATGCTAAGAGCCAGAAGAGATTATGCTTTTCTAGTGGAAGAACTCAGAAACCGTCAGATACAGTATAGATGGGATGTGCCATTTGGTATTATAATTACATTTGATAAGCAAAAATATCGTCTCAACTCTGTATGGGAAGCCCGAGATTTCTATCACAAGATCCTGAAGGTGGGACACCCTGAATCATCTGGATCTGGAGAAAGACCACGAGAAGGACAAGATAAACAGCAAATCACACAACTACTAGAAAAAAAAAGCACTATTTCCTCCTTCCGGAAGGGCAAGGGGTCAGGGAACAAAGATCTAGCCGTATGACTACCAGACGAATGGGAAAACAAGGTACATTGCAACAACCTCAATAATCACCGGCCATTGATCAAGGAGTTGTGGTCTGAACTCTTTACAGAAGAGAAAAAAATATTTCACTATCTCAAACAGTTCAAGAACGATATAATTTGCCGGCAAGAAATTCATATCAAATCAACTGATCAAAAATATTTGTTCAACCCCGAACTTGGTCAATATTTTGTGACCTCTGCTACGGAAAAGAAAAATGGTATAGTTGTATACTTAAGAAAAGACATTAAGGCTGAACTAATTGAAGCAGATCCCTTTGGGAGATATATCGCATTAGACCTAATTCTAGAAGGGAAAAAGACTTGATGGACGACTTCGAATTGAGAAATGTTTGGCGAGAAAGAAACACAGAGGCATATGACTTCACCCTTTTTTCTGATGGACATCAATCCCTTTCAAGGATTGATTTTATACAACTCATGCGCTCCCTCTTCTCTGGGTTCCTGGGGTAGGACAGCGAATAAACTTTCTCTGGGGAAAGATTAGAAAATCCAGGACAAGCCCCCTCCGAATGGTGTTGAGGACCCACTTGTCCGATGTTACCTCCCCCCACCTGTCGGCGTACAGCCATAGCTGACCTCTGATGGGGGGATCCGTGCAACCGTCACTTTCCCTTATGAAATGGACGGGAGCTACCACTGTTGTGTCTGCCTCCTCAGAATGGTATCCGAAAGGAAGACTGAGATTGGTTGGCCCGAGCACCAAAAGATCTGTCTTGGTGCCTATTCCCCCCTGCCTGAAAGGGTCTCTGGTAGGAGGAAGGGTGAGATGATTGCCCTGTTTCCTGACTCCTGTAAGGTCTCTTGCGAAAGGACCCTGCCCCTTTCGGTCACCCCTTTTAAGGATTGCAGGAAGGATCTTGCGTTTGTCTTTGGTTTCGGTGACAAACTTGTCCAGGGCCGCTCCAAACAGAAGGCCTCCCTTAAATGGGGCCGATGCCAGCTTCCATTTGGCTTTCATTTCAGCTTGCCAATGTCTGAGCCATAGGAGGTGGCGTGAAGTGATGTTGGAAGCGAGGGCTCTGGATGAGAATTTGACTGCTGTCAAAGTGGCATCCGCCAAGTACTCGACAGCGGTAATAATTTTTGTTAACTCATGGCGCCATCTAGATTTCCTGGGTGGTGGTCTAGACCTGAGTTGGCGTAGCCAGAATAAGGTGGCCCTGATAAAAAAGGAGGCAGAGGTGGATGCCTTAATGGCCCAGGCAGACGCCATGTGTGTCTTCTGACATGCCTTTTCTGACCTCTTATCTTCTGCCTTTAGTCCCTCTAGGAGCTCAGCTGGCAGGTTTGAGTTGGAAGTTAGAGACACAACTGGGGCATCTACTTCAGGGAATTTCAGGATATCCTCCATTTTCCCCTCCAGGGCATACAGTGCTCTGTCCCCCCCCCCCCACTGGGGTTGGTTAGCGTACCCGGCTGTAGCCACTGGCGCTGCACAGCGTCCATAAAGAGGTCAGGCACAGGGATAACCTCAGGAGTTTCTATTGTCTCTTTGAATAGGCCATGCTTGTGATCCCTGGATGTGGAAGCCTGAGCGGCCTCAGGCATGGAAGTGGGGCCTAACTCTGCAGCCGTCATGGCCTTGTGTAAGATTGATTTGAATAATGACGGCTGAAACAGGCCAGTGAATGCTGGTTTGTTAGGGGTAGGGTTTTCATCTTCAGAAAGCACGAAAATTTTCCCTTCTTCCTGCTCAGAACTTGAAAGCCCAGAGTGAGATGGGCTGGAAGATGGGGAGGAGGATACAGGCTCCTTGGAAGTGGAGGCCTTAGGCTTGCACTTTTCCTTTGGGGCCTTGCCCTTACGAGGGTCCCTGTGCTTAATGCCTTCAGCTATCCCTTGGGAAATGGCTAAGGAAATTACCTCCCTCATTTCATCAGAAAGAGCAGGGCCTTTACCCCTCTTCAGCTTCTGCTTACTGGGCCTGCGATGGCTAGGCCTGCCTGAGCTGGATTCACCTTTCCCACACTGGGAATCCTGGATAGAATCTCGTTCCTCTCCAATGGAGGAGCTAGGGGAGTCGGGGTACCCCCAAGAAGCTTCTGGAGACGGATCCCTGGACCTATAGTCATCCCCAGACAAGAATTCACTGTCCCCAGGGGATTGGGCCTCACGATCAGGGGAAGCTAACTCCCTGCTGCGATGGTCTGGGCTAGGTTCTGGCTGATGGGGCCTAGAAACCTCCCTGGGATCCACTGTGGCTCTTGGTGAAGACCTTTCAATTGAGCCCTTGTGCCCTTTGCCTTTTTTCACAGAGGGATCCAGCTTGCTGAGTTTGCTGGAGGGCCCTGCCTATTCCCCTAAGGCCTCCCTGCATTCCTCTGCCATTTCAGGTCCCCACGAGGCCTGGAAGATAACTGGAGCTGGGATGGGCACGTGCTGGCTGTTGAGGCTCAAATGCGCTCGCAGAATCTTCAGGAGGGAAGGGCTGCCTGGGGGTCGGATTCCTTTGGTTCCCCAAGACTTATCTTCCTCTCAGGAGGGAGAGACTAGCTGGCTCCCCAGGCTAGTCCCCAGCCTCCTCACAGCGTTCTGTGGTTGCTGAGGGCTAGCTGTGGCTCCACTTGGGCTGTCTGGCTCTTCGCTTCTCCTGCCTCTCAGTAGCAGCCTCTGGAAGAATTTTTCACTCCTTGCACGATCTGCGCTCTTGCCGCTCTTCACAGCGATTTGGAGCGATCCAAAATGGCGGTGAGTGCACGCGCAGCCGCTTCCCACTCTTTCTAGCCTCACAGCCCAGAAAAGCACGCGAAGGTTCCAACCATTGCTGCTGTTGCCGGGCAGAATGGAGCAGCTGAGGGATCCCTAGCAATACGGCCTGCAGGCTTCAGAGCCTTCTCTGGGGCTTCTTTTCGCCTGGAACCCCCGTGTCCTGGCTGGGGAAATTGCTTACCCCACTAACCGCTCCTGCCGCTCGCCAGCATCCGCTGGGCGAGCTTTTGCAATCCTCTGGAGTGCTTGCAACCAGCAGCAGCAGAGAAAGCCCGGTAGCCCTTTTAAAGCAACAGAAGCCTCAATGGAGGCAAATTTGACAGATCTTACAGTAGCTGTAATTTTCTCTATCTGAGAATCCAAACGTGGTCCAAAGTGGGAAACTTTCCAGCCTATCTGATCTTAGACTGGAGCTCTCCCAAAAACAGTCCTAACGGGCAGAGCATGCAGAGGCAAAGGGAGGCATGGTCAACTAAAAAACATCACTCAGTCCAAGGGCAGATAGGCTGTGTTAACCCAGCATTTGACTCTCCGAGCAGTGCACTGGAGAAAGAGAGAGGGATTAGACAGGGTGTCTTTTGTCTTGCCCTGGTTAGGATTTCTTAAGCAAATCCACTGGGCTTTCAACATGAAGCCAGAAAATCAGGACTTTTTAAAAAACACCACGGGACACGGGACAAATTGTTAGAAATCGGGACATCTGGTCACCTTACTTTTGTTGTATGTATGATTCTGCTGTTGTCCCTTTGTGATGTCTCTCTTGGACAGAGACTCCTCTGACTATTCCTTGAAGGCTACCTCAAGGGAGAATGAGTTTATCCATGGCACATCAGGAACTACTATATTTTTCACTCCATGAGACAGCCCCCCACCCCAAAAGTGGGTGGAAATGTCTGTGCATCTATGTTGGTCCTTTGGTGAATAGCAGCCAGGCTGTGATGGCAGGGTCCTTTTACAGTGCTGAACCTTGCCTCTTCTGTCTTTGTCATTGCCTGCCTCTTCTGTCTCTTTTCCGCAGTGCAGGAGTCAATAGGCAGAACTGGCACACGTAAGAACACCTATCTGTGGTCCTCTCTCTCTCACACACACATGTGTATGTATGTATGTATGTTTGTATGTATGTATGTTACAATATATATTGCACAATCTTTGGCTCATCTGAATAGATCTTGTATTTTTCATCTGTTATAAGGGAAATGTGGTTGGGGTTTTTGTTATGGGGTTTGTGAGGAGGAAGATAGTCTTGCAAGTTACTGAGGAAGAGTTGGGTGGGTAGGTGGGGAAGCACTGAAAGTGGCAACAAAAAGGTGGTGATAGCTTCCAGGAAGAAGGCTTTTAGTCAATGAAAATAGCCCTGTTAAATCAAATGGGAATGTTTTGTATCTGATGTTTTTAATTAATTTTTTGAAATCCTTAATATTGTCTTCTATGAGCTTGGAGTTTTTGGACAAGTTAAAGTAGTACAAACCTCAAAGTTCCTTGCAATTGTGGTTGTGTCTTAGCAGTAAATGATCAATGGTGTTTTGTTTTTGAGAATTACTTCATGAACTTGTCTAAGTTCAGTGCTTCTAGGACTTGGGACATTGTATTAAGCTGGTGCATAGGTGAGGCAATTGATATTTTTTGAATTAGCTCAGAGACAACTATGAGGGAAATAGCCAGCATGATATATTCCACTTGGTTAAATAAGGCTGTGTGTGAGTCACAGTCTAGCATTTAGAGATGTCACTTCCTGAGGGAGGCAAGTGGATGGTTAGTCACCTGAGAATACAATGTCCCCATGTGGAGTGAGCTAGGACATACAAGTATGCTTTAAGAAAAAAGCATCCCAGGGGAAGTTTTATATGAGAAAGAAGGTGACCGGAATATCTTCAGTCAGGGCTGTATTTGAGAGATTATAGCAGGTTGACTCCTTGGGGGAGGAGATTTTCCATTACAAAACATTTGGCTGCATTAGTTATAGGAACAATGTATAAGTCGGAGGTCTCCTGAACAGCACTCAAAAGAAGGAAATGCCTATATCTTGTCGTGATTGGGTTCTCAGGTGTAACAGGGCAATAAGTAGAACCTGAGGTCACAATAAATGTATTTCCTGATAGAGTTTGCATACGATTTAATTCTCATTGGCTCTCTCCACCCTCACCTTCCAAGATTGGGGCTGATAAAGAGTATGAAGGTTTTGTGTTATTCCTAATGCCTGCAATATGTAATTAACATTTTGAAATCTAGATAAATAATAAGGATCGAGTTTATGAACTTAACTGTTTTTATGTACAATAATATGAATTTCTGCAGAGCATAAGCTGCAAAAATTGACTGAGCAAAAAGGATTTTTGATTATGGATTTGGGGGAAACCCTAGATGATATAGAAAAGTTATGTCGTCATAATTCAGAAAGAGTTACATTTATACAACCTTCTGGTAAGTAGAAAAAATTACTAAGAATTTAATAAAATGTAACACTGATTATACATATTGTTTTAATACTGTAAATTTAGCAATTGGTGTAATCACTGAGATTATCAGAAAGAAACAGACAATCAGATTACTTTCCATCCTGTCTCGATTTAAAATATATTATATTGTATTAGTATGTTAAGCATGCCTTAGTCAATTAGTACTGGTTACAGAAGCCCAATTATTCAGTTTTTACAATTATGAAACCCTTTATTTGCCCAAACATTTCTGGTAGTGGTCACTCTTTCTCAGCAGTGGGATTCAGTCAGTTCGCACCTATTCGGGAGAACTGGTTGTTAACTTTCTAAGAAGTTCGGAGAACAGGTTGTTGGAAGAAATCTCATTTTGGTTTTTTCCCACTTTACAGGGCTAATCCTGTAAGGAAGGCAGGAAGGAAACATTCTGGTGTTGTTTCTAGCCTAATCTTTATTGCATCTTTATTCTGTAATCTTTATTACAGAAACTGCCTCTCCAGTTAACCCTTATTACATTGTAACAGCTAAGGTGAAGCGCCCATCAACTTGAATGACATTGAGTTGGCCACAACCCCACAGTCACATGATCAACGAGCCACGCCTATCCAGCTGGTCATTAGGGGCAGAGAACCGGTTGTTAAATTATTTGAATCCCACCACTGCTCTTTCTGGTCCTGCTTGCTGCAGATTTATTACAGGAATTAAGGTTACTGTAATAACGCTCAGATATAACACTACATGTGCTGTTATGAATAATCTTGATTTGGTTATATTTATATTCTGGATTAAAAACATATTTTAAAAACCCTAACTGCTGTGCTTTGTAAACAGACTTTCAAGTTTCTATTTGTGTCAACTTTGTATATATTTCTAAATTTATTTTTTAAGTTAGTTTGCCAAATTTATGAATTGATTAAATATAGTTTCTTCAGTTTGGTGGATAAAATATAGGTCTACATGGAGAAATGCTTGCTATTTCAACTGGAATATCCATATACTGTAGTTATTATACTGTAGTTCTTTCAAAGACAGATGATAGAAGAAAGTAATGTTAATATGCAATAATTGAAAAAAGGTCTTCCAAAGCTTGGAGGAAATTTGCAATCAGCAATCTGAGTTCATATGTTTGAACAGGGGTCTACATCTAAAATCTTTAAAAAGTTGTGTTGTTTCCTGAGCTCTAGGAAGATCATTGTAAGGAATTAAATGGCCAAGCCTTTAAACAAAGCCACTACTGTCAGAATGGTGATATAATTCTATATCAGAGAGAGATCAACAATAAAATTCACTCATATTGTGTCCCAGGGTTATAAGTGTGATCTGACAGATTGCAGCAAGGCAACTGGTTTTCCAGGAACAGATTTTGCTAGTTGGCACACATATCAAAATGAAACACAATCACTGATGCCTGCCTTCATTCTCAATGACTAGTAGTCTTTAATGCTGAATATTAAACACTGTCCCAGTGAATGGATTAAAAGAAGAATGTTCAACTGTGCTCCCCCTGCAATGAAATTGCAGTATAATGGTTTTCCATGGGTTTGAACTATGAGATAATGACGGGATTAGCAGTCTTGCTCATAATCATGGAGTGCACAAATTTGTAAACTTCACCTTCTGTTTACCTTTTGAAATAACACATTAACTATTTCTAAGTTGTTAAAATCTCTGGAAGGACAAGTTTGAAAGCAAGTCATTTCTTTATATTTTTTATCTTTATTATATTCTTATCACTTTTTCTCTTTTTTTGAACACACAAACACACACACACACACACACACACTTTTTGTTGTTGTGTTGTGGCTTAGAATAAACCTGTCTTGAGTCTGTTTGGTTGCAGAAGAAGAATTACATGAATTGAATGAATTGTCTGACAAAAAACATCAGGTACTGAAAACACTGGAATCTAACCAGAAAGAGCTGCAAGAAATTCAGAAATGTGCACCTATCAAACCAGACACTGTTACTGGTATGTGGTATTGCTTATACTATATAAATAAACTTTTATATTATATAAATGCAGCATATATATTTGGAATCAAGCATAGGTGCACTATTTTGGATGAAGATATGATTAACAATTGCCATTGGTATTGCAATTGATTTACTACCTATCAAGTGAAAAAGGAAAGCCTGTTCCAAATTCATCTGGAGGTTATCAAAAAGACTGCCATTTTCAGTTACTATCTATATTGCTTATGTACTCATATCTAGTTGCAAAAATAGGTAATAGCTTTGAAAGGCCACATTTACAAGCACACAGAGTAGAATTTCCCTATTGCAATTAAGAATAATATGTATTAATATGTCACAAAATCTGAAAAGACAATTTGGAACTATAGAATTCAGAGAAGTATGTCAGGAAAATTTCACTTAAGCTCACATTGTAGGCTGATTTCAAGTTATGTGCTTGTTTAAAGGTAATGTTATGTAAGAAACATTTATAAGGACGTTTTCTCAGCTCTGGTGGTATTTTCAGCACAACATCCTTCCTGAGAATATTTTAGCTGGATAGATTTTCCACTGAGAACCATTTAATAATTTTAATTTCCAGTGTATGTAATGGCTTACATTTAATCACCAATGAATGAGTGGAGGATTTAGAGAGCTAAGAATTCTTTCTGTTATCTAGATATATATCAATCATTAATGTTTTGAATACAGATAACACTAAAAATTAATTTAATGAATTAATCTATTTTTATGCATAATAATAGTATGATTTTTTATAGAGCATAGGACGCAGCAATTAAATGAGGAAAGAACAAGTTTGATCACAGAGTTGGAGGCAACTCTAGATGGTATGCAAAATGTATGTCGTCGTGCTTCAGAAAAAATTACATTTATACAACCTACTGGTAAGGAAATAATTATAAGAATTTAATCAAAAACAGCATTGATTGTGCATATTGTTTTAGTATTGTAAACCTAACTATCAAAGAGTGAAGATAATTATATGCTTTTTCATCTATCTGTAGTGATTCCTCAGAAGAATAGTGAGGTATTCTGACATATCTATTCAGTTTGACTTTGGGAAATGTATATATGTATTTATGAGACTTAAATGACCACCAATCTTATGAAAACCCCAATCACTGGGTTCCAGCCTCACCCTAATCTAATCCTTGGGGGGGGGGGGGAACTAACCTTTTAAGAACTTCCAAAAGACTAGTGAGATGGGAGCTTGGGAGATAGAGATGCTATAGTGACCAAATGTCCAACTACAAACTCTTGTAATCAGACAAGATGATGAAAAAAATATATTTTGAAAGCAGTAGTAAAATGGGAAACTTGAAAATATTTTTGAAACAATTATTTATAATACTTTTGCTTGCAGAAAAAGAAATACATGAGTTGCATGAACTATCTGAGAAGAAACATCAGTTACTGGAAACACTGGGCTCTAATCGGAAAGAAATACAAGAAATTCAGGAACTTGTCGCTACCCAACCAGACAGTGTCAGTGGTACGTGGGATGTTTTTCTTTAATATTAAAACACAGACACAGACAGACAGACAGACAGACAGATAGACAGATAGACAGACACATTTTGAATCAGATAAACACAGATATTTATGGTGAAGTAGTAATTCGACTAGGCAGTATCAATGGTACATGGGTTTGTTTTTTAAAAAAAAAATTAAAACACACACAAATACATTTTGAATCAGATACTAACATTTATTTATGGTGAAGATGCATGATTGATAGCATTTGCTACTGTTATTCATGTTATGCCAAGTGAAAAACAGTTTCATAGAAGCCTTTCATAATCCAGAAGCCATCTTGTAAAAAAAAGGCTGTCCTCTTCAGTGACTGTGCTACTAGTATGTTTATTCTTAGATGTAAAGATAGGTATTAAATTTTGGTAGCTCACATACATAAAACCATGAGCACACATGGCTGGAATATCTGTCCATTTGTCTATTGCAATTAAGAATAATATATATTAATATTTTAGAAAAACAGCCCTACTGCAAAAATAGCAATTAGCTTTGTCCTGTAGAGTCCTGGATCAGAGCATATTCACCTAAGTTGAGATTTGAACCTCAGGATAATTTCAAGCATAGGTACCTCTTCAAAGATAATGCTGATAGCTGCTAATCATTGGAATTTTCTATGTAGCGTCTTATATAGTAATGTTTTATTTTCATTTTTTTTTCATAGAGCATAAATTGCAAAAGTTAACTAAACAAAGAATACATTGGACCTCAGATCTGGAAGCAGCTGTATATGATATACAAAATATATGTCATAAGGCTTCAGAAAGGACTATACTTATACAATCTACTGGTAAATAAGAAAATAATTGCTAAGAAGTTTAGAAAAAGCCGCACTCACATTCATATTGTTTTGGAAGCTACAATCATTGTAATAATTGAGTCTATTAGAATCTTTATATGTTGGTTTCTCTTTCTAATTCTCTGAATCTTGCAAATTTTCACCGCAGCTACCGTAGTTTGTATTATCAAAAAAGCAGATTGAAAATCTTAGGTTTGCTGAGAAACTTTGGAGGTTGGTGGAGAAATAAAACTTTTACAGAAGTGGTAAAAAGCTATGCAGAAAATTTTTAGTGCATCAGCAAAAATAATGCTGGCAAAGAGACCAGTAAACAAGAATGAGCTGGAATTTGCTAGGCAACACTTAATCAGATGTGAGCACTTGCAAACCAACTCACGCTTAAGACTAGAGTGTTCCATGATCACAAGATCACCATTTGCAACTTTTCTTGCCTAGCTTTTCCAGAAAATCAATTGGGAAGCCAGCGGGGAAGGATTTTTTGGATTAAGTTTCCCTCCCCCAAATCCTCAGCATTTGTGCTGTGCTGGCCATTTGTACACTTCCGTTCACTCTCCCTAAGCTTTGCTATGATTCCCTACCACTTATCTACCTCTGCTTTTCCTCTCTGAGCTTTGACATGTCTTCTGTCACCATTGTGCACTCCTTTGAATCTTCACTGTGTCTTCTTTGTACCTCATTCACTGTCCTTGAGCTTTGTTGGGTTTTCTTTGCATTTTTGCAGAGTTTCTGTATGTCTCACCACATCTCTTGTGTAGCACCCCTCACATCCTCATGCACCCTTACTTTTACAACCGCATTGCTTAAAGATAGAAATTCCAGTCCCAACCACCAGCATAATTTGAGGACTGGCTATATATAGAATAAAACTGTTTACAATAGATATTTAAAACACAATCCTAGCTGTTGTCCAGTGTCAGATTATTTACTCCTAAATCTTTTACCTAGTTCCTGGTTCAATACTGGGAGGAAACTTGGAGTTCTAGTGGATAATCAATTAAATATGAGTCAGCAGTGTATTGTAGCTGCCAAAAAAGCTAATGAAACCCAAGGTTGTATTAACAGAGGGATAGAATTAAGATCACATAAAGTGTTAATATCACTTTATAATGCCTTGGTAAGATCACACTTGGAATACTGCATCCAGTTTTGGTCGCCACAATGTAAAAAAGAGTGCAGAGAAAAGCAACAAAGATGGTTAGGCAATTTGAGGCTAAAACATATAAAGAATGGTTGATGGAATTCGGTTTGTCTAGTTTGATGAAAATAAGGACTAAGAGTGACATGATAGCAGTGTTCCAATATTCCAGGGGTTGCTATATAGAAAAGGGAATCAATCTGTTCCTCAACACCTGAAGGCAAGACAAGAAGCAAAGGGTGAAAACTAATCAAGGATAGAAGCAACCTAGAACTAAGGAGAAATTTCCTGTTAGAATTATTAATCAGTGGAATGACTGGCCTCCAGAAGTTGTGAATGCTCCAACACCGGAAGTTCTTAAGAAGAGATTGTATGATTTGTCTGAAATAATATAGGATTTCCTCCCTGAGCAGGAGATTGACTAGAAGACCTACAAGGTCCTTTCCAACTCTGTTATTCTGTTAAATCTGGATCCATCAACCAATTTAGTTGGTCCTCTTATGCTGCATAGGTTGAGTGAGCTTCCAATATGTATGCACACTAATTAGTGATTCAGTCACTCTTTATGATCTTACCAAAGTGTGTGGTTGCTTTCCCCCTTCTTTATGCTTTTCCACAAACCATAAAAAAAATAAAAGAGCTACCATGCAGTTTTGCCTTTATCTTTATCTTCTTGATAGTTAGGATAAATTGGCATTTATAACGTTTCTTTTAATTTGATAAAACAAAAATTTCTTGTCTTTTTTCCCCACCTAATAAATTTTTCTATTCTTTTGAAAAACTTTAATTCACAAGGTAGTAAGCGTTTGAGTTCAGAATTTCTTTATCAGGCAAATTGGTAATTATAGTAAATTGAGAGGAGTTTTGAAAAAGTAGGAGATACCAAGGCAAATCTGCACTTTAGTGGAGGTTGACTTTAGAAATTCAAATTAGGCTATATTGCGATTATTTTTTGTTATAAATATAATGCAATAGTGAGGAGCTTGATCATATTTCTGAAGAGCTCAAATACAGATAACTTCACTGTGGTCATTAACTAAGAGAAATTATTGCCAAGTGAAATTCTGAAGAAATCATTCTGAAAGTTTTTGCTTACAGAAAAAGAATTACATGAGTTGCAAGAACTAACCAAGAAAAAACAACAGTTACTAGAAATACTGGAATCTAATTTGAAAGAGATACAAGAAATTCAAGAACTTTCAACTACACAATCAGACAGTATTAATGGTATGTGTGTATTCTCTTTATTTTTTAAATCTTTGTATATACATATACAATGAGTCTTGGGGGCACAGTGGTTAGAGAGCAGTACTGCAGGCTACTTCTGCTGACTGCCAGATGCCTGCAATTTGGCAATTGAAATCCACCAGGCTCAAGGGTTACTCAGCCTTCCATCCTTCCAAGGTAGGTAAAATGAGGACCCAGATGGTTGGGGACAATAAGTTGACTCTGTAAACTGCTTAAAGAGGGCTGTAAAAAACACTGTAAAGTGGTGTATAAGTCTAAATACTATTGCTATACACAGACATATTTGGAGTCATATAGTTGAACACAGGGTTTATATGCGAATAACCGTTACTAATGTTATTTTTTTATTTAAATTACAATGTGTTAAAACTATTTCAGTGAGGGTTGAAAAGTAATCACAGATTAGTCTGGAAGTCATCAGATTAGAAGGTTTAACTACGTTTTAGGTTTAACTAACTTAATATGAACAGCTGTTCATATTTCAAAGCTGTAATAACTACAAACACACTTCATCAGATGGATTGGATAAATTAAACTGTATCACATGAAAAATTATATATTTTAGTTAAATGTATTATAAAATAATCCTTCAAATTTTATGCCTTGTTAGGAAACCTGCTCAATTGCAAAACATAGTAAAGCTTGTCCAGAGAGAGTCTTAAGTCAAGAAATTCTCACTAGGCTCAGATATGAATAATGTAGGTTAAGGCAGGGGTGAAATTCAGCAGGTTGTGACCGGTTCTGGAGAACCGGTAGTGGAAATTTTGAGTAGTTCAGAGAACCACCAAATGCCACCTCTGGCTGGCCCCAGAGTGGGGTGGGAATGGAGATTTTGCAATATCCTTCCCCCAGGAGTCGAGAGGGAATGGAGATTTTGCAGTATCCTTCCCCTGCCATGTCCACCAAGCCATGCCCACAGAACATATATAAAAATTTGAATTTCACCACTGGGTTAAGAGTATTGCTGTCTGAAAGAGATGTATAAGAATTTATTCTAGGTTACATTCCTGAGAATACAGCACAAGCAAAGATCCTTCTCTGACAAAATCAGTTAATGGTTTTAGCATCAACTGCACAGAGTGCAAAATGTGGTACAATTTAATTTCTTGTGAATGAATGGAACTTGTAATAAGATATATGCTGATCATTAAAATTTTGAAATGTAGATAATATTAAGGTTGACTTTAATGAATATTACTATTTTTGTATTGTGTAGAATATAAGCTGCAAGAATTAACTGAGCAAAGAAGACATTTGTCCACTGACCTGGAGGCCATTTTAGATGATATACAAAATGTATGTCACCATTATTCAGAAAGAACTAAATTTATGCGTCCTTCTGGTAAGTACAAATAAATTAAAGATTCTAGAAAAAAATGGTATTGGCTGTACATATGTTTCGTTACTGTAAACCTAGCAATCCTGTGAATCTGTCAGAGAGAGAAGGACAATTAGAATCCCTCCTTCCTGCTTGGATTCAAAGTAACTTGATAATTCCAGTGTATCTACATTAAAATTTATTTGTTTTCATGGCCTTTATATTTTTGATACCTTAATCAAGCCTTGTGTCAATGTTCTGAGGACCATATAGATAGTCCTTATTGAATGACCATTCATTCAGTGACTGTTACATCAGCAGTGAACAAAGGGAGATAATGACCATTCTTTGTAGCTGCAGCATTGTAACATCGCCATGGTCATGGGATCACGATTCGGTCCTTTGCAACCAGCTTGCAATTACAATGGCTGCAGCATCTTGTAGTCACGCTATCTCAGTCAACAATATCCACTGCTAGCTTCCAACAAGCAAGGTCAATGTGGAAACTGGCAGGAAGTCACAAATGATGATCATGAGACCAAGGGACACTTCAACTGCATGGGATGATGGCAACTGGAACTGCAACAAGTCAAGGGCCATGGTCAGCTGGCATGGCCACATGTTGCTTAATGATGGAGTTGCAGGTCTCAATTACCATTGTTAGGAATGTAAGCTAACAGTTGGATTAGCAATATATGAGCCATGATAGTAGTACTGTATCTTTAAGTACTGCTGTAAATGTGATTGGTTACTATTACCTCAAGCGGCCATAAGATGGAGCCAGAATGACTGTTAGCTCTCTGTTTGTTAGATGCTGATCGGTGGATACTGCTTGTAGATGTGTTGTGTATTGCTCAGCGTGAATTACTGTGAATTTTGCTACTGTTAGCGACTTTGTGTGCTGAACTGATTATATGATACTGGACTGTGATCGATGGATCACTCCTTAACTGAGAATGTTGATGACTGACTGTCTTAATTGTGTATGAATTGGACTCTGCATACCTCTATTTCCACAGAAGTAAAATACTATCTCTTTTACAATTCAGTGTCTCTGTATGCTGGTTTATGCATTTCTTCCACACCACTTTCACTACACTTCTCTGCATGCACTCATTCTCCTAACAAGGAGCTTACCTAGCAACCATCATCAAGCCAGAATTACTTGTACTCTTCAGGTTTTACAATAATGAAAATGTTTCTGATCTTGATCACATTTTCTGCAGATCTTTTATTAGAGGGAAGGGCATCATAGTAATCCTTGAGCAGTAATGAAACATTTTAAGTAATAATATCTTCATTTGGTTTAACTCATAGTCCGGATTTGAACAGGTGTTCGTTTTTCTGTCTGGGTGAGCCTTATTATGTCTCTGTTTCCTGTCAGTAAATCTGGGTTTAAATGTTAGTTTGCTAGATTCCCAGAAACATTACTTTCTTTGGTTATGTTGATAAATTATGAGTCATCTTCTGGTGAATATTTTGAAAATAATTATTGCTATATGAATTTATCTCCTGGAATATTTTACATATGTTGTAGTTCTTTCAAAGATAGCATTATAAATCCCTTTAATCCCATTTTTTAAAATTTTTTATTTATAAACATGCAAAATACACACACACAAAACTTATACAATACGATATGAACAGAAACTTCCTGTTCTTTCTAATAGCAATTGCCAATCGATACCACTCTCCTTATATTATTTCCCCTTCTAGTATATTTCATTAGCATTTCACCATTCTTAACCCTCTTATTTTACCCATCTGTCTGCTATAATGGCTGATTACCTCTAGTAAATTTAAACCTCTTGAATGCATATATATATATATATATATATATATATATATATATATATATATATATATATATATATATATATATATATATATATATATATATATATATATATATATATATATATATATATATATATATATATATATGTTAATTCTCCTTAACTACTATTTCTGGATTTTATTGGCTTCGTTCACTGATCCTTGTTTCTTTCCTCCATCCACCTATACCATTCATTCCATATCTGGTAGTATTCTGTTTCTTCTTTTCCCTGGATTTTTTTTTTGTTGTTGTTAATTTATCCATTTCGACACAGTCCATCACCTTTCTTATTATTTTGTCTTCACTTGGAATTAATTTGTTTTTGGGGAGAAGGCAATCCTCGTCGCCGTAATTATATGTAAAATTAAATACTGGATTTCTTTTTTATATTTTGCAATCATTATTCCTAGTAAAAAAAACTTCGGGTTTCCAATCTATTTTGACTCCTGTTATTGCCTCTACCCAATTTTTGACCCTTTTCCAAAATATTTTAGCCTTCTCGGAAATCCACTATAAGTGGTAACATGTTCCGTGTATTGATTCACATTTCCAACATTTTGGGGAGTATTTGCTGAGATTTTAGCTAACCTTGTTGGTGCCAGGTACCATCTATGCAACTGATAGTGTCATTTTTAAGTTTGTTCCCCCCAATTTTTCCCATTTGTCTAATTCAATATTGTAGCCAAAGTTGTTGGCTTCTTCTTTCAGGATTAGCAATATTATTGCTTCCATCCATGATTCAGGCATCTTGGCTTTCTCTAAAACTTCGTTAAACATTTCCACTACTAGTTCTTCCAATATTATTTTATTATATTTGTATAACTCCACTGGTATTCCATCTGGTCCTGGGGTTTTATTATTTTTCTGGCTTTTCAGTACTCATTCCACTAATGTCATTGGCCTGTTTGAATTGAAAGGAAATATCAAAAACGTGGATGACAAATTTGGATACAGAATGCTTTAGCAATCAACAAACCGAAAATCCAGAACATTGAAACAAAAAATAGAACAAACCGACCAGAAGATGGAAAAAATGGAGTTGAAATATTTACAAGCCAATAAAGAATTAGAGTTATCAATAATCTGACTTGAGAATGAAAGAGCTTCATTCTATTTAAGATTTCAAAACATAGTGGAAGAAAAAGAGGAAGACCTGAAAGGAAAAATGATCAAAATCTTCACCAAAATTTTACCGAAAAAAGAACAAGAGTTGAAAGGAGACATTGATGAGGCTTACCGTGTGCATACTAATTATGCCAGAAGACATAGGCTACTGAGAGAAGTGCATGTAAGATTTGCCAACCCCCCCCCCAAAAAAAAAACCCCAATTAGAGATGAAGTGTAGAAAAAAACCAGAGAAGGGACGATAGCATTCAAGGGAAAAGAGCTGATTATGCTCAAACACATCGGAGAGTACAGGAACAATGTAGACAGTACCAATTCTTAACTAATTAGTTAAATAAAAACAGAATAATGTACAGATGGTTGGTACCAGAAGGGATATTGATCTCTTGGCAAGGAAAAAGATATAAAATAGAGAATATAGAAGAAGCGCAGGAATTCTACGAAAAATATTGCACATGGGAAGAAGAACAAGGAAGTAAAGAGTACCAAGAAAGTAGAAGCCAAGAAGAAGAAACATCAGAAAACAAGGAAAGAAACAAAAAAGAAGAAAGAGAGCAGAAAGGGAAGGCATGAGAGGGAAAAGTCAGATACAAACCAGAAGCAATAAAAAACATCACATATAAACATGGATCAGGAAATAACAGCTATCTCGATAAACTTGAATGGACTGAATGCACCAAAAAAATAGCACAGATGTTTAACAAACTGAGGAAACTGAAGGTAGATATAACCTGTTTACAGGAAGCACACATTAAAAGGAAGCATATTAATTTACTGTAAAACAGAAAATTAGAGAAATTATGTACAGCAGCTGTACATAATGAAAGATAGCAGCTTATACAAAGGAAAAAATAAACTCCAAAGCAGTTTGATGAAGAAGGCAGGATTCTAATGATTGAATTAGAGAGAACAGAAAAATCAATATTATTAATAGTGATATATGCACCAAATCAGAAGCAAGAGCAATTCTATAAGAAAGTACACAACAAAATAAATGAACTAGAATATGAAAATATTTACATAATTGGGGATTATAACGCAATAGTGAATAAAAAAGGGACTATGAATCCAAAAGAAAAAATAAAACAAAAAAAAAATGTTATCTAAATCCTTTTTTGAGATGGCAATGGAATATAAACTACATAATATTTGGAGAGAAAAGTGCAAAACAAGAAAGCAATATACTTTTTATTCGAACTCCCTCCAGTCCTTATCAAGAATTTACATGGCCTGGATATCATCTGCACTATGTAATCAATTAGAGGAAATTGAAATTGAAGCAAATGAATGGGCAGACCATAACCCAATAAAATTAGGATGGAAAGACCAAAAAAGAAGTAAAAGATGGATGATGAACTCAAATATTGTAAATGAAATAGAATACACTCAAATGCTGGAGAAAGAATTAAAACTATTCTTTAAAATAAATAAAAAAGAAGACATCTCAATTCAAATTCTCTGGGACACTATGAAAGCATACACAAGATGCCTCATGATTGCCTGCATTGCGAGAAAAATTAGAAAACAAAAAGAGAAACAAGAATGCATGTAAAAATAACTTAAGGAAGCCGAAACTGAATTACAGACGGATCCAAAGAATAAAATTAAAAAAGAAAAAAGAGAGATGATAAAACATAAGATCAACTTAATAACTCCAAAAGAATTAGCACAGAAAATTAAAGCAGCCAAACAAAATTATTTTGAACAAGCCAACAAACCTGGACGAGGGTTGGCATACAGTTTGAAGAATGAAAGAGAAAAAAGAATTATATATCAACTAAAAGATGATGAGGGAAAAATAATCCCATTCATCTAGCTAGATTTTTGGTTTTCCCTAATATTTCTTTCAAGCTTATAAAACAAATGATTTCCTTGGTCCATCATTATCTTGCATGACATGAGCAAAAGATGTGAGTTTATGCTGGGTGAGCTTTTCCTTAAGTGGGGGGCAATCAGTCTCAAGTAGTCATGAGTTACCGATTTCTCCTTTTTTTAGTATTAATTTCAGATCCATGTTTGGGTGGCCAACTTTTACCCGTTACTAGTGTAATGATTTTCATTTTGATTAGCAGAGCTAATTCACACCTTTCATGATCTTGTGTGATAAAGGTTATTTCTGTAAGAGATTTATGCCTTTGCCTTATTACCTCATATACTTATTTATTTAATAAAAAAATTATGGCTACCCAACTTGCTCTCAGTGACTTGAGGCAGCTTACAAAGATAAAAACCCAATATAAAAACAGTAAAAAGTAATGATTCACACTCTCTCAAACACACATACACACACATACACACACAGAGAGAGTTGGATTGGAGGGAGAGCACCAGAGAGGAGACCATAGGAGGAGGCAGGAAGCCAGTCAAAGAGCCATACTGGAGCACACATACTTTCACCCAGCTCCGGAAGGATCCAGCCCAGCTTCACTGATTACAGGTTTGAAAAGGCAACATGGCTCTGCCTGCAATCAAACTACACTTGGGGAGGGAGAGCTCAAGAGATCCAGGGTCCTTCCCTCCAGCCTTTGCCCAAATCCTCGCACCAGGAGGATGAAGTTTGAATTCCTCCCCCTCCCTCCAACCCACATGTATCTTTTCCAGCTATTTCAGAGAGAATTTCAACTCTGCTCTTGCCTGAAGAAGCCCTGCCCAAACGAGCGCCTTCTACTATAAGGTAGAAGAACTGCATGCCTCACCTACGTCAGGAATTTTTAGGCTTTTAACCCTTGCTTAACTCTGCTCGAGTGATCATAAAACGCCTAAAGTCAGACTAGATGAGGCACAAGTTCTCCTGCCTCATAGTAGAGGGAGCTTTTTTAGAGGCTTTTTTAAACAGTTAAGCAGTCATCCACGGTGAGGCAGCAACTAGCTCAACCTGACCTCAGCTCTTGCCTTTTTCCTTTTACATTTTTTTTTCTTTTCATGATGGGAGTTGTTATCTTTCTTTGAACCATAACATTCCCATTATAAACTCAGTGTACACTTTAAGCAAATCTGGAATTAATGTATATTCTTCTCACTCCATTTCTTATTCTAATTCTTATATATAATAATTTATTGCCTCTAATGATTTCTCAGAAAAATAATCAAGGTTTTTAGCATGCTTATGAACTAAATTAATATGTTTTCAAAATTAAAGGCCATGTTTATTAGATTATATTCAGCTTTGAATATAACATATAAATAATTTTATGTTCATAATTCCTAATATCAACATTTCAGATTATAGTTAATGTCATATTTTTATCTTTAAGGTAAGGTTTTAAGTTATCTAAACACGGCAGCATTAATAATGTCTAGTCAATGCTATATATACCAATTTTTCAAAATAATATATATAATATGTATGTATCAAAACAATGTAACATTTTTAAAGAAAACAAAACCAAATCAAGAATTAAACATCTTGATGCATTGTATGCAGTTTTAAGACTTAGCAATATATCCCACTATATATGAATTTGTCTAAATATGATAATTATGATATGAATCTGCCTTGTTGGTTTTTAAAAAGTTTTGTATGTTACTATGTTATAATGTTCATTATGTTTATTTCATTCTGAATAATAATTCACAGTTTAAAATATTTAAAATAATACATAAATTCATAACTTCTAAAATGTTTCTCAAAAGATGAGTGAAAAAATATTTCTTCTTTCAGAAAGAGAATTACATGAATTGTTTATGGAGCAGCAACAGCTACTAGAAAAGGTGGAATCAAATGAAAAAGAACTACAGAATGCTAGGGCTCTTGCAATTAGCCAGCCAGGCAGCATCAGTGGTATGTATCTGGGTTTTTGTATTATGTGAACAACAATATCAAACATTTAGGAATATAGGAATTTCTTTATATTAGTTGGACCAGTGATACATCCATCTCAGTATTACAGATATTGGTTGTAATGGTATCAGGAGGGTGTTTTGTTTTTTCGTTCATGGGAATACAGGAAACTGAACAAAAGCACTTCACAATAGAGTTGTATTGTCTTCATTTGGTAACTGGAGATGAGAAACTGAATTAAGAGACACAGAGTTATATTGAAGAGGAAAACATTGGGTTTTATAAGCCTGCTTACCTAAGGACAACATTTGTACCTCATTTACTGTTTTTAACTGCAATTTCAGCATTCAAGCAACAGGCAAACAAAAATGAATGTGGATAATGGTAAAGCTTCTAAGTATCTTTAACTAATGATTTTAATGTCCCAAAAGTGCTTTTTCATGAGGCAACTGAACTTTCTGGTTTTTCTTTGAAGACATTTTGCTTCTTTCATGACATTTCTCATCTAAGAAGCTTCTTTACTTCTGAAGAAGTTAAGCTGAAGCAGCTTTTTGGATGAGAAGCAAAGTCAGATGGCCTTTTGGGGAGACCCTAAATGACATTTGAGCATTCCTGGCTACATCAAAACCACTGAAAATCTGGTCATGTGATACCTACAATGAAAGAAAGACTTTGCAAAGACATTTAGAATCAGTTATCTACAATGGGTGCATGGAAACATGATTCCAAGGAAAATCAGAAATAGTAGAAGCAATTGGTTTCCTAAATTGGAATCTAAATATACAAATTTAGATAGACAGGAAGGGTCATGACATCTAGTTTACAATATAATAAATTTTCAAAGGAAGTGTTTATAAAGAATAGAGTGGCAGTGATAATAAAAATATATTATTAAGTTTAACTTAGTTATAACTAAATCATGACATCATCAGCTGCAACATCTAAACTAGAAGACATGCAGAAAACATAAATTATGCAAGTCTATGCACCTATTGCAGATTTAGAGAAAAATATTGAAGAATTATTTAGTAAAAGACAAAAGTCCTTAGATACAACAGTAAGGGGGAAATCATACTATTAATGATGGCTGAAAAGCAAAAGAGTTAGTCTAGTGTAGGGTTAATTTGGGAAGATACATATTAAAAGCAATTTAATGATATAATTGATTGAATAATTGTGAACCAGTTACTTTGTCTCAGCCCATATCTCACAGGTTACAAAGTTGGTATGAGAAAGTTGCATGAGTTAATATGTTCACTGTTGTAATTTCCTAGAGGAAAGATGGGATACAAATCTAATAAATAAGTACATAAACAAAAATTGGAAAAATTGAGGACAATATTTTAATTAGATAAGTGAATGTGACAGATTTGTGCCAGGTTTTGCAAAGAAAAGCCTATGTCAGCGTTCCAAGTATCATGTAGAATTAAATCAGAGTCCAAGGCAACGATCCTTAAAGTTCCAATTTAATAAAGCAGACATCTTAGCACATCTGTGTAATCCCAATTTTGGAAATTACATCAGAATTCCACCCAGTTAAAAGTTCATGATCTTGTCCCCAGACCCACAATCCATCACATGGTCAAATCTTCTTCCACACTGGCATCTCCACCCAGCTGCTTCCGGTCAGGCTCCAAGGTACGGAGACAAAAGATGACCTTGGTCTTCTAGAAAAGAATGACAACAATACATTCCACAATCCTACTCCTGTCTATTCCCCCTTCCCATCAACTATGCTAATGAAACAGCATAATGAAATAAGAGAAAATATGGCAGGCCAAAATTCTAAAAGGAACATAATTGCAGCCTGGCAGCCTATATTTATAGTATAAAGAGATTTAAATAATTCAGTACTGATGTAGTTAGAGTAATCATCAATGACATACATTTAAGAAATTGATGAAAGTTACATACAAATAAAATGAACCATGTAAAGAAAATTAAAGTAGGAAAAGTATTTCCAAAATTTCAAAAAGGAAAAAGATTCAAGCAGTTTTCTAAGCAACGTATTGTATTGTGAAGTAAAAACAAAGAAGATGAAAAGCTTGGGTAACAAAGATGCATGTTGATTGAATGCAGACTGCCATAATGAAACAAGAAAGGCAGTGATGAAATTCAAAAAAAATCCCTACCATTTCTGTGGGTGTGGCTTATTAGGCATAGCTTGGTGGTCATGTGACTGGGTGGTCATGGGAGTCATATGACCGAACAGGCATGGCGTGGTGGTCATGTAACCCGGTGGCCATGGCTGCACAATTTACTCATACGCAATGTAAAAGCAGTTGGACTTCACATAAAATGTCCCCTGAAAAAAACAGGAACCTCACAAATAGTCACCATAG
This sequence comes from Thamnophis sirtalis, assembly GCF_051295495.1. Classification (NCBI taxonomy): domain Eukaryota; kingdom Metazoa; phylum Chordata; class Lepidosauria; order Squamata; family Natricidae; genus Thamnophis; species Thamnophis sirtalis. The sequence continues at coordinate 20,201,239 of NW_028261384.1, read as the reverse complement.
GTGATCCGTAGTAAAAAAAAATGCTTCAAAAAAAAAAATGGTTCCAATGATTGCCTGGCACAGCTGATTGTCACACAGCTGATCATCAGAACTTAAAAAAAACTTACTTAAAAAAAACTTTTTAAAGCATTTTTTTTTTACTACCGCTTCGAGTGAACTGGCCCGAAACGGTAGCATTTTACCCCTGAAGAAAGGCCAAGGACAGAATGACAGAAATATAACACAAAAGAGAATTAATGATCTTTTAATGATGTCTGGAAAAATAAAAATAAAATGTATTATTAAGATCATAAAAAAGCATCCATCAAGATGAAATAACCACTGAACCAGTGGTTGGTTCTTACCGGTTTAGACCAGTTCGGCCTGAACCAGTAGTAGCTTGGTGGCCTGGGTTGCTGGTGATCCAGGTCTTCCATACCTCTGAACCAGTGCTGCCATCTTGTTTTTTGTTTCTGTGCATGCTCAGAGCAATTTTAGTTAAACTATGCATGTGCATACCCACAGAGCATGCATGGTATGCCCCTGAGAATACTGGCTCTGCCGGTTCCAGTAGTTTCTGCCAGAACCCACCATTGCACTGAACCAAAAGCAAATATCATTTACATATGATAATTGATAGAAATTGTGATAGTGGTTAATAGTCTGATTTCATAATATATGATTTTTATGACGTTATATACAATATTTCTAGATTATAAGCTACAGGAACTAACCAACCAAAGACAATCTCTCATGGCAAATCTAGACACAATTATGAATGAAATACAAACAGAATTTACATCTGAAAGTGTTTCTCTTCTGCAGCCTGATGGTAAGTAGAAAATAAATTATATTGTGAATTTTACAAGAATTTATTAAGCATATAGCACTGAATTGAAACTGATCATTTGGGGATCACATGCATACCATCTGGACTATACAGGTAGAAAATCAAGTGACAGAGAATTGTTCTTCCTTCTCCTGATGAAACCTCACTGATTTAATTCCTTGACCATATCCAAGAGCATTTTGTCTTTTCTCATTAAAACAAATAGTAATTGCAAACCTTGCTCATTCTTTTTTCCTTTTTCACCTCAATATTTAACTTACTTCTAAAGGTAATTCTTCATAGGTTAAGGCTATTAGACTAATAGCAGACAACCTTGCTGCACATCCTGTTCCTTCCCTGCCTATTTTAAAATGTATATTGCTGTATTTTCATTATTTATTTTTATTGTTTCATTATTTACTAGTGTTATAGTTACAATTCTTATGGTTTTATGTTGTACTGCTGTAAACTGCCTAGAATAGCCTCATGGCGAGATGGTGGCAAATAAATTTTAAACAAACAAACAAACAAACAAATATTTTGTATTTTTCCACTTTTCTCCTCTTTTGCTTTTGCTCTGTTTAACAATGGAAAACAAGATTAACAAGTCAGTAAAAGTATTGAAATAATAATATAATTGAAAGTTATTGACTCAAAGAGCTATGTGGCCTCCTTTATTGGGACTTTTGAAGAATTTGAAGACTTATATGTATGGAAGGAGCAAAGGAATAAACTCTATTCCAATCAGCTCTATTGCCAGATTAAATCAATGAAGGAGACTAGTTGTCCTTGAACATAAGCTATCATGTGGCCAGTTCTTAGCCAGCTACCTTCTCCCTCTACCAGATCTATCAGACTGGGAACTCATGGAATATAGTTACTGTTGATAAGATCATGTCAAATCATGACTGAACAGTCAGTCTTTTCAGCTTTGCTTTTTGCAACTATGCTTTCTGAGAAATTCAGGTCTTGCAAAAAAGATCAGTATTGTTTTCCTTTATTATCTTCCTCTTGATGAATGCATTTTTGGAATATTTCTCTTATTGTGTATAAAATGAATCTGATTTTAGGAATGGTTGTGCATTAGTGAATTATCATATAACACTATGTTAGTCTTAAATCCAGTTCCAAAGGAGGTTCTTCACTTGAGAGTAATTTGATATGGATCATCAATTGATCATTTAAAGTAGATAGAAATTCTTCCAGTAGTACTAAATCAGATGATCACTTAATGCCAAATCTGTTAAAAGCCTCATATTGTTCTCCCAAAGCCTCTATATTCTTTTGCTATCAGAAATCCTTTGAACCCCTCAAAGTTTGCCTCATTTCCCAATAATTGGGCTATTGTAGTCCGGGAGTCTTTAGTACCTCGTAGGGTCCCTGCTCCGGAGCTTGTCGGGTGTGAGTCCCTGCTCGTGAAGCTGGACCTCAAGGGTCAAGTGGGTTTGCTGCTTACGTACCTGCCTCCCAACTGCGTTGCAGCAGCCCTCCCCTCGCTCCTCGAGTCAGTAGCCGAGCTAGCAGTTGAGTTCCCTAGACTTATAGTTCTGGGGGACTTCAACTTGCCTTCGCTCGGTGAACACTCTGATGGAGCGCAGGAGTTCATGGCTTCCATGACAGCCATGGGCTTGACTCAAGTAATCCGAGGCCCAACTCACTCAGCGGGTCACACGCTCGACCTCGTATTCCTCTCGGAGCAGTGGAGTTACGATCTTGGTCTGAGGGGTAATGAGATCATACCCATGTCGTGGTCAGACCACTACCTACTGAGGCTAGACTTCCGGAGGCCAAACCCCCACCGTAGGGAGGAGGGACCGACTAGCTGGTTCCGCCCCAAGCGACTGATGGATCCTGTTAGGTTCCAGACGGAGCTTGGGGTTATTCCTGATACCCTCGCCCACAGTTCGGCGGAGACCCTCGTCGCTGCCTGGCACTCGGCAGCTTCGGAGTCTCTGGACCGGATTGCGCCGCTACGGCCCCTCCGGGTCAGCGGCCCCTGGAGGCCTCCTTGGTTCACTGAGGAGCTCCGGGAGGTAAAGCGCCGGAGGAGACGCCTAGAGCACTCGTGGAGGTCCGATAGGTCTGAGTCGAAACGGGCACTTTTAACAGCATGCACCAAGGAGTATATTCGGACTTTAAGAACAGCAAAAAGAACATATATTGCCTCCTTGGTAGCGTCCGCCGAGTCCCGCCCAGCCGCCCTGTTTAGGATAACCCGCTCCCTCCTAAATAGGAGGGAGACGGGGGACTCCCTACAGGGTAAGGCTGAGGAGTATGTCCAGTTCTTGGCGGACAAAGTTGCCCGATTTCGAGCGGACCTGGACTCCACCCCAGTAGATCCAGCCGAGACACAAGGAGAAGACTTGGCAAACCATCTCTGGGTTGAGTTTCAGGAAGTTGCCTCTGGGGATGTGGACAAGGCTATGCGAGCTGTGAGCGCCTCCACCTGCGTACTGGACCCGTGTCCCTCCTGGCTGGTTGCCAACAGCAGTGAGGTGACACGAGGCTGGATCCAGGTGGTTGTTACCGCCTCTCTTCGGGAGGGGTACTTCCCCACCGCGCTTAAGACAGCGGTGGTAAGACCCCTCCTGAAGAAACCGTCCTTGGATCCAGCTGTTCTTAATAACTATCGTCCAGTCTCCAACCTTCCCTTTGTAGGGAAGGTTGTTGAGAAGGTGGTGGCTCTCCAGCTTCAGCGTACCTTGGAGGAAGCTAACTATCTTGACCCCTTCCAGTCTGGCTTCAGACCCGGTTACAGCACAGAAACCGCTTTGGTCGCATTGACTGATGATCTCTGGAGAGCTAGGGATGGAGGCCATGCTTCCATCCTAGTTCTCCTGGACCTCTCAGCGGCTTTCGATACCATCGACCATGGTATCCTTCTGCGACGACTGCGGGAGATAGGGGTGGGCGGCACTGTTTTGCAGTGGTTCTCCTCCTATCTCTCGGACAGGTCGCAGTCGGTGTTGGTGGGGGGGCAGAGATCGTCCCTGAGGCCCCTAACTTATGGGGTGCCGCAGGGGTCGGTCCTATCCCCCCTACTATTTAACATTTACATGAAACCGCTGGGCGAGATCATCCGGAGGCACGGGATAAAATACCACCAATATGCGGACGATACACAGTTGTATCTGTCCGCCCCGTGCCAACTCAATGAAGCGGTGGACGTGATGAACCGGGGTCTAGAGGCCGTTAAAGACTGGATGAGAGCAAACAAGCTGATACTCAACCCAGACAAGACCGAGTGGCTGTTGTGTTTTCCTCCCAAAAATCTGACCAACATACCATCGCTCAGGCTGGGGGGACAAAACTTACACCCCTCAGAAAGGGCCCGCAACTTGGGAGTCCTCCTGGACCCACAGCTGACTTTTGACCACCATCTCTCAGCTGTGACCAGGGGGGCATTTGCCCAGGTTCGCCTGGTGCGCCAGTTGCGGCCCTACCTGAATCGGGAGGCCCTCACAACAGTCACTCGAGCCCTTGTGATCTCCAGGCTGGAATACTGTAATGTGCTCTACATGGGGCTGCCCTTGAAGAGCATCCGGAGACTTCAGCTAGTCCAGAATGCGGCCGCGCGAGTGATCGTGGGCGCACCACGGTTCGCCCACATAACACCGATCCTCCGTGAGCTGCACTGGCTACCTGTCGATCTCCGGGTGCACTTCAAGGTCCTACTCACCACCTATAAAGCGCTCCATGGTAGTGGATCTGGCTATTTGAGAGACCGCCTTCTGCCAATTATCTCCCTGCGTCCCATCAGATCGCATAGAGTTGGCCTCCTCCGTATTCCATCCGCCAGTCAGTGCCGACTGGCGACTACCCGGAGGAGAGCCTTCTCTGTTGTGGCTCCGACACTATGGAACAATCTCCCCGTGGAGATTCGTACCCTCACCACCGTCCAGGCCTTCCGCACAGCCCTCAAGAACTGGCTAGCCCGTCAGGTCTGGGGCTAAGCCTTTTTTCGCCCCTCCCGAATGTTGAGTGAATGTTGAGTTTTATTGTTTAATTTATTTTTGTTCACATTTCTTTTTGCACTGTCCTACACTCCCTTTCCTTTGTGATTGTAAGCCGCCCTGAGTCCCCTCAGGGAAAAGGGCGGCCTATAAATGTTCAATTAAAAAAAAAAAAAGGATTCAGAATTAGAATAGAGCTGGAAGGGATCCTGTAGGGTTTCTAATCCAGCCCCTACTCAAGCAGGAGATCTTATACCATTTTGGACAAATGACTGTCCAGTCTTTTCTTAAAAACTTCCAGTGATGAAGGACTCACAAGGTCTGAAGGTAAGCTGTTATTAATTGTCCTCACTTATTAATTGTCCTCGCTGTTAGAAAGTTTCGCCTTGGTTCTAGGTTGCTTCTTTTCTTGATTAGTTTCCATCCATTTTTCTTTTTTTGCCCTTTAGTGCTTTGGAAAATAAATTGACCTCCTTTCCTTTGTAGCAGCCTCTCAAATATGGGAATATTGCTATCATGTCTCCCCCAGTCCTTCCTTTCTCTAGACAAGACAAACGGTACGCTATGAGATTGGAAAGCGGCTTTGTTATTATGGATTCATTTGTAATCTTATTGTATCTTGTAATCTTACTGTATATGATTACCATATTTTTCGGAGTATAAGATTCACCGGAGTATAAGACACACCAAAGTTTTGAAGAGGCAAATTAAAATATTTTTTTGCACTCTGCAAACGTCCCCCAAACTGCCCATTTTTTTGCAAAAATGGGCCCGTTTTTTTCCAAAAAGGGGCATTGATAGCCTTTAGGAGGCTTATAGAGTGCTCCTGTGACTCGGGGGGGGGGGGAGGGCGGAATTTGAGCAAAAAACGGCAATGTTTTGCTCATTTCTGCCCTTCTCAGTCCCCAGGAGCTCTCTGAAAGCCTCCTAAAAGCTATGCACGGCCATTTTGCTGAAGGGGGTGGGGTTTCTGGAGGCAGAAATGCTGTATTCAATGTATAAGACACACCCAGATTTTCAACCTCTTTTTTGAGGGAAAAAGGTGTGTATTATAATCCGAAAAATACGGTATATCACAATTGGGCTATTATCCAAGTATTTTCCTGTAATCTTTGAGTTTAGTTGTCTCTCAATAATAACTATTTCCTCAGCAATATTTGGAATTTTGGAAATCCTCTTATCTGATATTGGTAATATCTCTACAAGAGTGATAGGAATGAAAAGACCATTCCCATGATGTATTATTTTAGTTTCCATTTTATTTTGTGTCACTGCCTGATCACTAGAGCTTAGTAGTGATACACCCCTGGAGAAAAAAAATGATAATTTTTTAAAATGCTTTTGAGATTTAATGTACACATCTTCAGTTACTGAGCAGAATCCCACTTTTTTGTAGAATTCTCTAGTGAGGACCATTGTTTTGATACCTTAGTCTTTCCTTCGTCAGCTCAGTTTATAAACAGCTTTCAATAAGAACTTACAGAAGCATTACAAAGAGAGGGCTATTACTTAAAAGTATAAGTTGAAACGGGAAATTCTCACTTTGTAATATTCCTGGAACAGTCTCTAGTTTAGGCAGCAAATTTCACAATCTTCTAATTTCTTTATGTTAAGTTGTAATCTTCAAATTGAGTGTTAAAGCCCATACATTGTGACACAATCTTCAGATATGCTGAATTAGGTTATTTCCAGGAGTTCCAGATAATTTACAAGGCTTTCCATTTCTCTTATTCTGGCTTTCTTCTGAACAACCCAAGATAAAACTTTATATATAATTAACTGTAGATGTTTGCTCAAAAAGAGGGTAAACTCAAAAGGTGATGTAAACTCTGGTTATCTCACCTTCCACATCCTCTGGAAACCCAAGAGCTACTTTAATAGTTAATTCAACTTCAAAAGTAATAATAGCTTTGATGTTTTTTCCCCCCAAATATTAATGTGTTACAGAAAGAGAATTATATGAGTTATCTGGAAAAAGAGAAGAAATACTGGGAAAGCTTGAATTTGTTCAGAAAGATCTAGTTGAAGCTTCAAATTTTGCAGCTGTCAATCCTGGCGAAATCAGTGGTAGGTATTAAATATTATTTTTTTAAAAATTCCATAGCTCTTTTCTTTTAATTATTTCCCACTGTTGAATAGAATTTTGACACAAAACAATATTTAAAGAAGGCAGTAAGAACTGAAACTGTATTCCAAATTCAAGGAGTAAGTATCAATAAGTATCAATAAAAGAGAATATCTGTAGCTCAGGATTGAAATGACGGATTGAACAGAACTGATGATGTTATCTAGTTTGGATAATGAAATGCTTGCAAGGAAACAACCAAGAAATCTAAGTATAGGATTATTTTCTAAGTATATGAGAGGTTTGTAGGGCTAAATCAAGAATTGTACACTGCACTTTTAATAAAAACAGCAGGTTCAGTATATGTTCTCTATGAGGAAAGGTTACAATAGTTGGCTTGTTTAGTTCTATAAGCAAAATTAAATAATGCAGAACAACAACAACAACAACAACAACAACAACAACAACAAATGAGAAGGTGTAGATCTTGTGGGACTTTCGAATACAAACGGATCGTCATTTAGAGCACAACACACTAGATATCACAGTTGTAGAGGGCCGAAGTGTACAGTTTATTGACATCACTGTTCTTGGAGATGCCAGAGTCGAAGAAAAAGAACTAAAAAAAATAATGGAATATCGCAACCTGGCCATTGAAACTACATGGCTATGGATGAAGCATGTAACAGTGATACCCATTGCATCGGGGCACTTGGCACTATGTCCAAGAATTTTACAAGATACATCAACAAATTGCAGCTTCCTGCAATAACACCAGCGGAACTGCAAAAAACTGTGCTCTTTGGAAGATCTTATATTTTAAGAAGATATTTGGTTGATACCTAGGATGCTGGCAGCAAACTGTTATCAACCATTAGCACCAGTCACTGGTATTTGTAATGCATTTTTGAATATTCAGTTGGCTGAGATTCATGTTTAATGAACAAATTATTATTATATAATTGTATCACAGCAGCCAGTTGTTTCACCGGATTTGGCATTGGTTACTAGTCGGGCCCCACCCAGGGGCCTAGGACATCATAATGTATAATCATAATATGTGTGCAGATGCAAGCAGTGCGGCTTTTTGCATTTGACTGATGGTAATTTTGTCAAATTTTAACTGTTTTAAACGTAATTCCAGTGCTTTTTGAATAGCACCCATTGTGCCGATTACCACTAGAATTACCACTGCTGGTTTGTGCCATAATCGTTGAACTTCGATTTTCAAGTCCCGGTATTTCGCGATTTTTTCATATTCCTTCTCATCAACCCTGTTATCACCTGGTATTGCAATGTCTATGATTATAACCTTATTTTTCTCAACCAGTGTGATGTCTGGTGTATTATGTGCCAGTATTTTGTCTGTTTGAATGCAAAAATCCCACAAGATCTTGACCATCTGATTTTTGGTGACTTTTTCAGGCTGATGTTCCCACCAATTTGTTGCTGTTTTAATATTATAATTTTTGCACAAATTCCAATGGATCATTTGTGCTACTGAATTGTGCCGCAATTTATAATCAGTCTGCGCGATTTTTTTACAGCAGCTGAGTATGTGATCAACAGTTTCATCAGCTTCTTTGCAAAGTCTGCATTTGACATCATCAGAGGATTTTTCGATTTTGGCCTTAATGGCATTTGTGCGGATAGCTTGTTCTTGCATAGCCAGGATTAGTGATTCGGTTTCTTTCTTTCCTGTTGTTAACCATAACCAAGTTTTTTCACTGTGCACTTTATCTTTAATTTTTTCTAGAAATTGGCCATGCATTGCTTTGTTCTGCCAAGTCTCCATTCTTGATTTTATCACATGTTTTCTGTATTCTTGTTTCGGCTGTTGGACCTTCAATAGATTTTTGTTCTTTACTTCGATTAATAGATGTTCTTGACTTTCTTTTAAATAATCAGCCAGTGCATGTTTTTCTTCTTCAAGTATTTGCTTCACTTGTAATAATCCTCTGCCACTTGATTTTTTGGGCAGGTATAGTCTATTAGTATCACCACGTGGATGTAAACTGTAGTGCATTGTCATTAGTTTCCTGGTTTTTTGGTCCAAATGTCCAAATCAGCTTGTGTCCAGTTAACTATACCAGCTCTGTATCTTATAACTGGTATTGCCCAGGCATTTATGGCCTTGATTGTATTTTCACCATTCAATTAAGATTTCAAAATTTTCCTAACTCTGTTGGTGTACTCTCCCCTGATGATAGTTTTTACTTCTCCATGCTTGATGTTATCCAACTGCAGAATGCCTAAATATTTGTAGGCTTCATTTTCATTGCATTTAATTAGTTGGTCATTGGGCATTTCAATTCCCTCACATGTAGTGATTTTGCCCCTTTTTATGGATACAGTAGTGCATTTTTCCATGCTAAACTGCATTGAAATATCGGTGCTGAATACTCGGACTGTGTTTGTCAGTGATTGGATTGCTATTTCTGACTTTCCATAGAGTTTCAAATCATCCATATATAATAAATGAGATTTTTTTTCAGCTTCTTTGGCTGTTTGGTAGCCTAATTTCATTATTTTTAAGAATACTGATTGTGGGATCATCGTGATAATGAAGAGAAGAGGTGAAAGTGAATCACCCTGGAATATTCCTCGCTTATTAACCATTCCGTAGTTCTCATTCCCTTCTGCCAACTCAGTTCTCCACTGTTTCATTGCCTTTTCAGTAAAGGATGTAATATTTTTGCTAATGCCAGTTGTTTCTAAGCATTTTATGATCCAACTATGTGGCAATGAGTCAAATACCTTTTTGTAATCAATCCAGACCATATTCAAGTTCTTTTTTCTGTTCTTACAATTTTCTAATATCATTTTATCAATTAGGAGCTGATCTTTTGTGCCCCTGCTCCTTCTTTTGTTGCCTTTTTGCTCTACTGGCAAAATGTCATTTGTTTCCAAATAATCCATCATGTTATCTGCAATAATGCCTGTGAGTAATTTGAAGGTTGTTGGCAAGCATGTTATTGGTGTGTAGTTTTCAGGTATTGTTCCTTTAGTTGCATCCTTCTGAATCAAGTATGTTTTTCCAGTTGTCAACCATTCATCAATTTGACCCTTTTGTAAAATTTCATTCAGTTGCCTGGCCAATATTGCATGTAAACCGGTAAGATATTTGAGCCAGAAACCATGCAATTGGTCATTTCCAGGTGATGTCCAATTCTTTACTTTTTTTACTCGATTTTTGAGCATCTCAGTTGTTATTTCTAATACTTGCATTTGCTTGTTGCCAATGCTTTTCTCAAAGTCATGTATCCACTTTGCTTCCTTATTGTAGTCCTTTGCATTTTCCCACAGTTCTTTCCAGAATTCAACTGTGGCCTGCTTTTCTGGTTTTTCATTTTTGGTGTCACCATTCACATTAAGACTTTGATAAAAACGCCGTTGGTCTGATCGAAATTGCTGATTTTGTTTATATTGGATGATTCGTGCCTTATATCTTTCAATTTTTCTAGCTGTTGTTGTTATCTGCTGTTTTACAATTTCTACAGCTTCATTGATGTTTATAGTATCCAATCTATATCTTCTGATTAGCTAATCTATGATTTTGCTGTTTTTAAGCCATTGCTCATGCATGTTCTTTAAGTTGCTAGCATTTGCCCTTAATTTTTTGACTTTTTGTTCTAATCGGATTTTCCACTTTGGCTTTGATGCTTTTTCCATTGTGTGACTAAGTGCTTTGATTTTAATGCCTAGTTCTTTAGTGACTATTACAGCTGCACTATACATTAACTAATTCGTTTCCAAGATGGATCCCGGTTTGATTGTTTAAAGCACTGCATTAACCATTTTCATAATAGGGGCCAAAATTTTATTAGGCACAGTTTTTAATGATGGTAAACATTGCCTTTCCTCATTAGAAAATGCTCTATGATCTTGTCCTTCAATTCTTTTTGTTTTTGAGTTAGCTCATCAGTTGGTTCAATGATATCTGGTTCTGATGGTAGTGTTGTTATTTCCTCCCCGACATCTTCTTCTGGGAGTTCTACTACAATGTCTTTAATTGTGTCTTGAGTATTGGTTGTTTCCGCTTGTGATGTTGTTTTTTTTATTTTTGCAAATTGTCTGAATTTCCTCAAGTTCATCTTCACTAAACACTTTATTCCGTATAATAAATCGCCTTTGATCTGCTAGTCGTTGTTCACTAACATTTGAATCTGGATATTGTTGTTTTCATAATTCATACATTCGCTTTCAATAGCCTCTTTTTTCTGCTCTGAGTTGTAATAACAGGCCATTATGGCACGATTTTCATCTGCATTATATTTTTGTCATTTTGTTGGGTGGTCCACTTGTAGCTCACTTGTCGACGGATGCCCAGGGACCTCAACATCCGCTGCTGGCCTTGTTAACCTGCGTGACGACCAATGCGGTATAGAATTTTTATTTGTTTCTTTCACCATGTTATATGGGTTGGTGGGTTTTTTTTTATGGGGTCAGGTTGCCAACCTGATCCCAACCCTCCTCCTTTCTCATCCAGGCTTGGGACTGTCAACGGCGGAGTTATAGAGTTGTTGTTGTTGTTGTTATTATTAATACAATACTTTTAAATTAATTTTGTGTAACTATTTAACTGAAGGCAGTAAATCGTTCTTGTTTCTGTCTCCTATTTTCTCACAACACAACTGTGAGGTGGGGTGGGTTGAGGGAGAGTGAGAGGCCAGCTTTCATGTCTAAGGGAAGCCTCAAGGACAGTCTTCTGGTTTCAGCACCTTAATGACTACATTATAGATATATGGATGAAACTGGTAATTAGATACTCATTTGAAGCTGAAAGAACAGATAAGTAGAACATAACTAGCGTAAAGGAGATTAGAAAATATGAATAAAAAACAACTCTGTAAATGTCTAGGTTTTTGAAATAAAATTGACATGCAGTGAATATTGATTATGACTGATTATGAACCATGTAGTCATTTTTCATTTCTAGTTATTCTCTCCACAACAAATTGTCCCTAAATTGGCCTTGGAAATCTTCCAGCAGTGCACCTGTCATCATGGTAACATCCACCTTGCTTCTGGTTGTCTTTTTTCCCCCCTATTGCCTTCCACGTATCCCAGCATTAGAACTTTCTGTGTAGGTATATAATGCATAATAGGTCTAAAGTAGGATAATTTGAATCTGGTTATTTGTGTCTCAAATGCTAACAATAGATTGACCAATATTGTAAATATTATGAATAAAAATATTAATATTTAAGTTTCCACAGAATCTTAAGCTGCCCAGAATCATTTGATTGAATGTGATGGTTATAGAAATTTAATGACTGAATGAATATAGTAGAGCAATCAACTACAGCATTGTGTATAGAACAGCTTTTCAACGTATATGTTATTATTGATCTGATTTTTATAGACTATATGTTACATGACCTTTCTGAGGAAAGAAGACGTTTGATTGAAGAACTAGAGCAAACTACCATTAATTTACTAAAAGCAAAGAGTATTGCTTCAGAAAAAGGTATCATTGGAAAATCTATTGGTAAGTTCGGATTAAATGAATCTATATTTAAAGTAAACATTAACTTTAGGTATTTCTTTACTTGCATATATTGTGCCACATTGACATTATTGAAAGAGTCCATAAGTCAGTTATGTTATGATCATGAAAATCTCTTTCATCCATTTAAGAAGCATTGATTGAAACTCTCAGAAGAAAAAGAGTTGTAATAAACATTTTTCTTTGGATAACTGTAAGCTTCTTTTATGGGTATTTATGTTTTGTTTAGGTTGTTGGCTCACCCAGGAATAAGCATGCTACAAATATGAAAATGAGCACATTTAAGATATAGGTTGAGGAAAATGTGTTAGGTTCTGATATTAGCTTTTAATGTTTGCTTTGAAAATAAGATCAGTACATTCTTTAAGTAAACTTGGCAAAACTATGAAACATGGAAATCTGGCTTAAGAACTCTGAATACTTATCTACCTTGCCCATCAACAATTAGTCGAAAGGTGAATGGCTTATAAGGGTCCTTCAGATAGCAATCTTCTATAGGACCTATTACTTGATATTTTAATTGAAGGTGGTGGAGAGAATGTACTCATTGAACTCATTGAAACATAGAGGAGAGAGAGGAACGGAGCAGTTCTCTCTCCTTTTTATATTATTGCTTGCTAATGCACTTGCGCAGTGCTCCGTACATTTTTAATGCATGGTAAGTGCTTGGGGTATGACTGTGGGTATGACTGTGTTGTATGTATGTGCCCACTTTTTATTATATAGTTGTATTTGTGTTTTTTAAATTCTTGTGGGGGAGTGTCGGTTGTATGATTGTGTATGCCTGAGAGGGCTGGGACCATAACCGGGTACCTCCTACACTGAGTGCTCTGTAGAAGTGTTAGGGGGGGCTGGTTTAACCCCCAGCCTTAGAATGTATGGTTCGAAGGGCTTGCCAGGGATGTCGATCTCTGAAGGGGAGGGTGGGGGCCCTATGGACGCGGGAGTGGGCCGGAGCATTACAGTCCTAACTGGGAGGGGCAGATATGGCGGGGACTTTAGGGCGAGTCATTACCGGGAAAGGAGGGTTCGCTATGTTACAGGGATCCTTCCTTCCGGCCCTATTAGTCCCACTCCAAGGCCAGATGGCGCAAGTAGTCAGGGCCCTGGTCTCAGGCTACTGTTGCTAAATGCCAGGTCTGTGGTTCACAAGGCTCCCCTCGTCCGGGACTTAATTTTAGACGAGGGGGCAGACCTGGCATGTATTACTGAAACCTGGCTGGGCCTGGAGGGAGGAGTCCCCCTCACCATAATGTGCCCAGAGGGTTTTCAGGTGCGACCCAAGGAGGGGTGGGGGAATGGCCGTTGTTATCCGAGAGTTGTTAGTTCCTCGTATGATCCCTCCTCCGGAGCTTGTTGGGTGTGAGTCCTTACTGGTGAGGTTGGATCCTGGGGGTCAAGGGGGCATGCTGCTAACGTACCTGCCTACCAACAGTGTTGCAGCAGCCCTCCCCTCGCACCTCAAGTCAGTAGCCGAGCTGGCAGTTGAGTTTCCCAGGCTTATGGTACTGGGGGATTTCAACTTGCCTTCGCTCGGTGAGCACTCTGATGGGGCACAAGAGTTCATGGCTTCCATGACAGCCATGGGCTTGACCCAAGTAATTTGGGACCCGACCCACTCAGCAGGTCACACACTTGACTTCGTATTCCTCTCGGAGCAGTGGAGTTGTGATCTTGGTTTGAGGGGCATTGAGATCCTGCCCCTGTCGTGGTCGGACCACTGCCTACTGAGCCTCGACTTTCGGAGGCCAATCCCCCACTGTAGGGAGGAGGAACCGATTAGGTGGTTCCACCCCAGGTGCCTTATGGACCCTATGGGCTTTCAGATGGCTCTTGGTGTTATACCTGATACTCTCGCCTGTGATTCGGTCGGGACTCTGATCGCTGCTTGGAACTCGGCGGCGGCAGGGGCCCTTAACCGGATTGCGCCTCTACGGCCGATCTCGGCAATGGATCCAGGAGGGCTCCTTGGTTTACTGAGGAACTCTGGGAGATGAAGCGCCAAAAGAGATGCCTAGAGCACCGCTGGAGAGCCAGTAAGTCCGTGTCAGACCGAGCCTCATTAAAATCTTGCATCAGAGCCTACCTCCGGGCTATCCGGACATCAAAAACAACTCATATTGCTGCTCTGATAGCTTCCGCTGAGTCACGCCCAGCCGCCTTGTTTAGGATAGCCCATTCCCTCATTAAAGGGAGGCATACGGGCACTCCCTTGCAAGCTAAGGCTGAGGAGTTCGGTCAATTCCTCGCAGATAAAGTGGCTCGGCTTCAGGCAAACTTGGACTCCAATTGCGCAGAGCCAGCCGAGGTACCGAGGGAGGGTCTTGAGCGCCATCATTGGATTGATTTTCAATCTGCTACCCCTGAGGAAGTGGACAAAGCCATTGGAGCAGTGAGTGCCTCCACTTGTGTACTGGACCCGTGTCCCTCCTGGCTGGTCGTGAACAGCAGGGAGGTGACACGGGGCTGGATCCAGGCGATTGTGACCGTGTCTCTCTGGGAAGGTTCCTTCCCCCCCCTTTAAAAGAGGCGGTGGTGAGACCCCTACTGAAGAGACCGTCCTTGGATCCAGCCATTTTGAATAACTATCGTCCAGTCTCCAACCCCCCTTTGTTGGGAAGTTTGTTGAGAAAGTGGTGGCCTCTCAGCTCTGTCGGTCCTTGGAGGAAACTGATTATCTAGACACATTCCAATCTGGTTTCAGGCCTGGCTACAGCATGGAAACTGCTTTGGTCGCACTGACCGATGATCTCTGGAGAGCCAGACGGGGCCGTGCCTCCGTTCTGGTTCTCCTGAACCTCTCAGCGGCCTTCGATACCATCAACCATGGTATACTGCTGCAGCGGTTGCGAGAGGTGGGGGTGGGAGGCACCATTCTTCGGTGGTTCTCTTCCTACCTCTCGGGCAGGTCGCAGTCGGTGTTGGTTGGAGGACAGAGGTCCACCCCTAGGCCCCTTAATTAGGGGGTGCTGCAGGGGTCGGTCCTGTCCCCCTCATGTTCAACATTTACATGAAGCCGCTGGGAGAGATCATCCGACAGCACGGGATAGGATACCATCAATACACGGACGATACTCAATTGTATCTGTCCGCCCCGTGCCAACTCAGTGAAGCAGTTGACGTGATGTGCCAGTCCCTGGAGGATGTGAGGGTCTCGATGGGGGTGAACAGACTGGCTCTCAATCCTGACAAGACCGAGTGGCTTGTGTTTTTTCCTCCCAAAAATTGGCTTAGTATTCCATCTCTCAGTCTGGGGGGTGAAATTATACGCCCTTCAGACAGGGTGCACAATTTGGGAGTCCTCCTGGACCCACAGCTGACTTTAGATCATCAGTTGTCGGCTGTGACCAGGGGGGCGTTTGCCCAGGTCCGCCTGGTGCACCAATTGCGTCCCTACCTGAACCGGGTGGATCTTACAACAGTCACTCATGCCCTCGTGACCTCAAGACTGGACTACTGCAATGCGCTCTACATGGGGCAGCCCTTGAAGAGTGTTCGGAGACTCCAGCTGGTCCAGAATGCAGCCGCGCGAGCAATTGTGGGTGCACCACGGTACACCCACGTTACACCTATCCTCCACGAGCTGCACTGGCTACCTATTGGTCTCAGGATACGCTTCAGGATGCTAGTTATTACTTATAAAGCCCTACATGGTATTGGACCTGGGTACTTGAGAGACCGCCTTCTGCCGATTACCTCCCACAGACCCATTCGATCCCACATATTAGGCCTCCTCCGTATTCCATCTGCCGGCCAATGTTGGCTGGCAACTACTCGGAGGCGGGCCTTCTCTGTGGCTGCTCCGGCCCTTTGGAATGAGCTCCCTGTGGAGATTCGGACCCTCTCCACCCTTCAGGCCTTCTGGACGGCCATGAAGACCTGGCTGTCCCAGCAAGCCTGGGGTTGAGTCCCCCCCCCTACTCGAATTTGCTGTGTCTGTTGTGCTTTTAAGTTGTTCGTATTGTCTGATTGTTTCTGTCTTACTTTTTGTAATTTCCCCTCCCTTGGCTTTTGTTCAGCTGCCCTGAGTCCCTTCAGGAAATAGGGCGGCCTACAAATTGAATAAACTCCAAACTCCAAACACACAGAGAATCAAACTTAACAAAGTGCTAAGTCTGCCCACTAACTCACTCACTCACACACACCCCTCTTTCTCCGGCTTGGCTCCTGCTCTTGATCTGCTGCCCAACGACCGAACGGAGAAGTGAAGAGACAGGAGAGACGAGGCAGGAGAAACGAAGCGGGAACGAAGCTGGGTCATTCCTTCCAAGAGGCAACTTTCCCATCAAATGGCTCGCTGCCCTAGAGGAGACCCTCTGCAGTGCCTCTCGTCTGGCTGGGATGCCAGCGAGAGTGTTCAGCTGAAGGAAGGAGGGATACACACACTCGTGCTTTCCCTTTCTCTCCCTCCCTCCCTCTCTCCCTCCCTTCTCCTTCCCTCCCTCCCTCCCCCCTCCCTCTCTCTCTCTCTCTCTCTCTCTCTCTTTCTCTCTCTCACGCAAATGGCAAATCTGAGCAGCCGCTGCTAGGAGCCTGTCCCATGCCTTCTCCCAACCCCTACACCTCTTCCCTCAGCTACTTTCTGCCTTGTGCACCTAGAACTGATTGCTGTCTCCAGGCTGGTACTCCTTTCCTATTATCATGGAAGGCATCTCACAAAACCCTCTGTGCGGCAGTTGAAAACTGTTGTGTGGTGTTTTGTTGCCATGTGTGCGGCCACACATCTGCACAGCTTAGAGGGAACATTGGTTATCAAAGCAAGGAAGCACGCCCTGCATGGCTGTTCAAGCAGCAAAAGAAGGAACAGGAGAGGCGTTCCACGCTTTTTAAACAGCCAAGCTCCCCTCCTGTTAATTCTTCTGTTTCAACATGCCACACAGGATGCAGTGTGTTGACAGCCACCTCATTTCCAATTGGGGGGGAGAAGGAATTCATCTTTTCCATCCCTCTCCCTGGACCTATGGACCAATTGAAAATGAGGGGGCTGTTCAAGCAGCAAAAGAACAAACACCTGGCAGAGTTTTTTCCCCCTCTCAGCTTGGCTCTTCTTTGCCCACCAAAGTGCTGCCCTCGCTCAGTTGCCCTCGCTGTTGCCACACACGCCCCCTCTGCGTGCCCAGCTGAAGGCCTGAGAGAGAATGAGTGATGGCAGTGGGGGGCGGTGGCTACTGCTCCTGGGCTTGCTGTGGGTAGCAGGCAGTGCCCCGACTGCCATCACCACTGCACCCACCATGCCACCTCAGCAGCAGCACCTCCCACCTGCAGAACCAAGGCGGAGAAGAAGATCGAAAGCTGTGGGTGGGACAGGGCGCACGCAGGATGAGTGGAGTTTGTGACCCATTTTAAAGTGAAAGGGGCTGTTTGTGACTAAATGGGACAGAGAACATAGAGGAATGTAAGGGAACATGGAGGTAATCTACTCCAACTCCTTCCCAAGGCAGGAGTCCTTCCTTCTCTTTGAGAGCTGTCAGTGACCGACATGAGGGGTACGGTATGTGTGTGAATGAGAGAGAGAGTGAGAAATCAATAATGAGAAAGAGAAAGAAAGAAAGATGGAGAGAGAGAGAGAGACAAGAAGGAAGGAAGGGAAAGAAAGAAAATAAGTGGGGGAGAGAGACACATTTTTCAACTTGGCCATGCCCACCCAGTCACATGACCACCAAGCCACTTCCACAAAACAGGCCCACCTACAGAATAGATCCTAAAAATTTAAAAAATCCACCACTGATATATACATACATACATACATCATACATACATACATACATACATACATACATGCACCACTTTAATGAAATGATCTATGCATGATTTTTAATAATGTGGGACATAATTGTACTTTGAACTGTTTTCATGAAATAATTTTAAAAACATTTTTATCTGAAGAAAAGGAATTATATGACCTATCAATGAAAAAGAAAGAATTGCAAGAAAAGTTGCAGTCCAATGAGAAGGAAATAGAGGAAGCTCAGATTCTTGCATCCATCCATCCAGGCATTATAAATGGTAAGACTGCTATACTGCCTCATGATTTAAAGACTTGAATAGAAATTATTACTAATACTATTAATTGATTGATTGATTCTTTCATATACTGTTTTTCCTTCCAAATGAAGCCAGAGGTGTGTACAAAAACTAAATATATAAAATTATCTTCCACAAAAAACATTTTATTAACTTAGGTGAAAATAAAATAAGTAATATAACAATAGGGTTTAATAATTTAAAGATTATTGTTCTTACCACAGTTAAAAGCCTGCAAATGCCCAGGGGAGTAGCTATATCTTCAAATGAGATTTAAAACTAGGTATATAATGTGGATAGCACTGGTAGATATTTTGGAAGAGAAATTTCTAATTTGGAAACTGGTAGTAAGAAATCTGTGACAAAAATGTATACCTTTTATGCATATATATGAATATTTTTCTCGTGCATAGAAAACACTTTCATAACGAGGAATCTGTATCATTTCTTTTGAACATAGATGCACCCACACATATCACCTATTTTCCTGTATTTTTATACAAATAACAACAACAACAACAACAACAACAACAACAACAACAACAACAACAACGAAGCTTATGACAATGAACCATGCTTTGTACCCTAAAAGTGATGTTGACCAATTATATCTACCAAGACCAGAGGGTGGTCGAGGACTCCTACAAATAAACAGACTGTGGAAGAAGAAAGACACAGCTTGAATGATTACATCCAGAAAAGTAAAGAACCAATGATTAAGGAAGTAAATAAAGGAGGCTTTTTGAAGACAACTAAGTTAAAAGTTGAATATAAGAAAGAAGTAATTGAGAAGCGAGCTGAAAATTGGAAAAACAAAGCTTTGCATGGCCAATACTTGAAAAGTATTGAAGGCAAAGCTGACCAAAAACTAACTTGGAACTGGTTAAGATCAGGAGTACTGAAAAAAGAAACAGAAGGCTTTATTTTGGCAGCTCAAGAACAAGCCTTAGCCACAAACTGCATGAAGGCAAAAAATCAACATGTTACCACCAACAGCAAATGTCGCCTCTGTAATGAGAAAGATGAGACAGTCGACGACTTGATCAGTGGATGCAGCAAAATTTCACAAATTGACTACCTACAACACCATGACCACATTGCTAAGATTATTCACTGGAAATTGTGGCAAAAGTTTGGATTTGAGTACAGCAAAAACCACTGGGACCATCAGGTTGAGAAGGTTTTAGAGAATGAAAATGGGCGTTGGTACTTACCTGATATGCTCATTCTCGCAGCAGGTGGAGACAGCAGTCACGTAGGGTTCACTCTGTTCAATAACCAATAGGGCTGAGTCTACAGATTATAAAGCCTTCCTCCTTGCTGCTCTTCCCCAGCTTTTAGACGAAGACATGATGTAGACCGACCTATAGTTGATATGGAGAAGGAGAATAAAGGGAAGCCAAGAAAAGGAAAAAAAAGGACTGACCTAATCCTAATGAAGGAGAATCTAGACCATAACAGGGTGGGGGTGACTGCTGTCTCCACCTGCCGCGAGAATGAGTGTATCAGGTAAGTACCAATGCCCATTCAATGCCCAATAACGATTGGTGGCAACAGCAGTCACGTAGGGACATACCCAAGCTAGTCCCTAATTAAGGGAGGGATCCGGTCTCTCTGGAAGAGGAGTCCAGAAAATGGACTTGTTGTAAAATCCTCCTTCCAAAGGCCGCTTCAGCCGAAACAAACCTGTCTATCTTGTAATGACGGATAAAGGGAATGGGAGAAGTCCAAATGGCCACCATACAAATTTCCTCCACTGATGCCTGAGTAGCCCAGGCACCTGACATGGCCGCACTATGAGAAGAATGAGCCGTTATATCCTGTGGAGGAACGAGATCAATGACTCAGTAAGCTTTAGAGATACATGCTCTAAACCAGCATCCTATGGTGGAAGAGGAGACTTTAGAACTCAGGGAAGCTGGCTGAAAAGAGACTAGTAAGGCTTCAGAATGCCTGAACATAGCTGAATGTTTGATATACATATGTAAAGTCCTGCAAAGGTCTAAGGAATGCCACTTTTTTTCTAACCCATGAGAAGGATTGGGACAAAAATTAGGGAGAATAAGTTCCTGAACCTTATGAAAGACTGAGTTAACTTTGGGTGTAAACGTCAGATCTAGAAGGAGAACGACCCTAGCTGCATGAAATATACAAAGGTCGCTTCTAATCAACAGAGCTGCGAGTTCGGAGATTCAGCTTGCTGACGTCATTGCGATTAGGAAACAGACCTTGAGTGTGAGATGTTGAAGTGATACAGTCCACAATGGCTCAAACGGAACCCTGGTCAGAAAGTCTAAAACTTTGGTTAAGTCCCAGTTTGGGTATCTGTGGACAGTCGGAGGATGAATATTGGTCGCTCCATGGAGAAACTGACGTATGTATGGCAGATGTGAGATGGGCTCACCTGTCGGTAGAGTCAAGACTGTAGAGAGGGCCGCCATCTGACACCTTAACCTGTTTGGCGAAAGACTTTTAGTGAGGCCCTGTTGGAGAAAGTCTAATACATTAGCCAGAGAGGCAGACAGGGGGAGAATGTCACTGTGCCCTGCACAGTGTCTATTAGAGCTCCCAGGTGAAGGATGCGGGTGTCTGGTCTTAGAGAGTTTTTTGCCAGATTTATGGAGAAGCCTAGCCCTTGGAGGACTTGAATGGTAGTTTGAATGCTCCTGTGATCCTGTCTGATGGAGGGGGACAGCAGGAGAATGTTGTCTAGATATACTTGAATTCTGACTAATCTTGAGCGGAGGTGGGCAGCCACCACCGCTAGCACTTTTGTGAATACTCTTGTGGTTGATGACAGCCCGAAGGGGAGCACTGGGTACTGGTAATGATTTCCCCTGTACTCTAATCGAAGGAACTGCCTGTGTTCGCGGAAGATAGGAATGTGAAGATACGCCTCTGTGAGGTCCACCGAGGAGAGGAAGTCGCCCTTGCAGACTCTCTCCAGGATGGACTGCAGGGAGTGCATCTTGAACCGTTGATAAAGGACATATCGCTGCAAGATTTTCAGATCCAGAATTGGTCTCCATCCTCCCGAGGCCTTTGGAACCACAAACAGCTTTGTGGAACCACAAAACCCCTGACGTTTGTGGCCCTTAGGAACAGCCTAGATGGCCCTGATCTGAAGAAGATGGCAAATGGCCTGTTCCACCAACTGTATCTTGAGACTGTCCTGAGACACTGGGCAAGGGACAAAATGCCTCGGGGGAATAGAGAGAAACTCCAGAGTCAGACCCCATCCGATGGTCTGCAAGACCCAAGCATCTGTTGAGATGTCCTCCCATCAGTCTGCAAACACTGTCAATTAACCCCCTATTGGAAGATCCTCAAGACAGTCAATTCTGAATCTGTAGGATCGATTGAAGCCCCCCACAAAGGATTTTCTAGGAGGATATTGTTGGAAGGTCCTATTGGACCTATCTTGCTGTTGGTTAGATCCCTGCCTAGAGAGTGACTGATGCTGCAGATGGGAGTTGGAGAAACCCCTGTCCTGCCCTCGAAAGGTAGAGGAATATCTATTGTCTGCTTTGTGGAAAGTTGATTGGAAGACCTTACATTTGTCCTTTGACTCCACTAATAAGGGTCCCAAAGGGGCTCCAAACAGATTACCCCCTGAAAAGGGAGATGAAGCCAGACGCCACTTGTGTCTGGCATCGGCTTGCCAAATTTTTAGCCACAGTAGTCACTTATAGGTGATCGTAGAAGTAGTGGCTTTGGAGGCAAAGCGAGCTGTGTTAAGTGCAGCATCTGCAGAAAACTCAAGAGTTGCTTTTAATTTGTTTAAATGCCCATGGGCCCTAGTGTCTTTATTTGGGATCCTGCTCTGAAGTTGTTTTATCCAAAGAAGAGCAGATCTGCTAACAAATGAGAAAGAAGTGGAAGCCCTAATAGCCCAGGCAGAGGCCTGGTGACCTTTGACAAGCATTTGTTCCAAGCGCTTGTCTTCGGGCTTAAACGAATCCTCAGGACCACTGGCAGCTGCATTAGGAGAGGCCTGAGCTACCACAGGGAGGTTGATGGCTGGAAGGTCTAGAGCCTTAACTAAGGCAGGTCCTACATTATACAGGCACTTATAAAGAGAATTAGGAAGAGGACTGGTGCCCGGAGAGGCCCATTGCCTTTGCACCTCCTTCTCAACCGTAGGTTCAAGGAAAAGAGGATCCTCAGAATCCCTAGTGTCAGAGGCTGCAGGCTTAGGATCCGGGGTAGGCTTAAAACCAGCAATCTTATTTGTCTTAAACAGTAAGGATAGGAAAAGAGCCGGTTTGAACAACCCCACAAAAGCTGGGGGCCATATCCTTGTCCTCAAAGAGGTCAGAATCACTGGGGGGGGGGGCTGCTCAATCCTGTCCTCTGCTGTGGAAGACCTAGAAGTTGAAGGATTAGCAGTATCCTTACTAGAAGAGTGTTTCTTTTTACTCTTGATTTAGACCCCCTCCGATTTAGATTTAGAACTGTAGCCAGAGGATCTCTTACGTTTGAGGCCCATAGCTATCCCCTTTTCAGTAGCAGAAGAGCTGATGGCAGCTACACCATGGGTAATAGAAGGAGTAGTAGCAGGGGTTGGTTCAAACCCCAAAAATCCCGGGGAAGAGGAAGCCTGAACTGCCACCGGAGAAGGGCCTGCATCCTCCAAGGAGTCATCCTCACTTTGAGGAGAATCAAAAACCCCTGTACCATCTCCTATCTGAGAAAGGGAACCAGGTTCAGAAAGGGAATCCTCTGAATCAGAAGAAACACCCACAAGAGGGGGGCTACCAGGAAAGACAGGGATCACCTGGAATGGATGAGGGCTCCCTCTGCCATCCTGTGTGCGCTTTCTGTGAGCTGTTTTGTGCGATGAGGACTTGAGCTGCCCTTTCCCCGCTTTTTTTGCTGTCCTAGGAATCTTTGCAGGGAGCTCCTCAGCTGCCTCAACTGCCACCCTTTTTCTAGAAGTCTGAGCTGATGAAGAGCCAACAGTAGGGCTCTCTGGTGGAGAGGTCTGGGTGGAGATTACTGCCCCATCTCCTGTGCTGGAAGCCATCATTAGAAGTCAAGCAGAAACAGTCACCCTCAAGGTAAATGCTGTAAAAGAGCCCCGTTACCGACCTTTGGCTTGAAAATGGCGCTTGCTGCTCTTTGCGCCAAAATCAACTGCCACACACTCTCTTCTGGCTTGTAACCGCGCCTTGCAATCTCTGAGGGAAACAGCGATCTTCCTGAGAGCTTTGCAGCCCCAGTGCTGTGTTCCTGACAACAACCGCAGGGTTACCACCCTTGGGCATGTCACCGGGGCAACCTCCAGCAATCTGCTCGAAAAGGAAGCGTTGGAGCCGCTCCACTGCCTAATACAAACTTTGGACGATCGCTGACAGGAAAAAAGCCTCCGTTGTTTTAAAACGGCTTTCCCAGCCGCACGGCTAGCTCTGTGGCTAAGGACAAAGCTCTTTGCTTAATATAAGCATTCCCGCTGCCTGCAAGATCTTAAGAATGGCAGGGATTGAAATATGAAAGTTTTAGAAATAGCCAATTAGTAAGAAGAAGAATATAATCAGAAATACAACTACACATCCAGCCCAGAACTGGCTGAGTCTAAAAACTCAGGAAGGCTTTATAATCTGTAGATTCAGCCCTATTGGTTACTAGACAGAGTAAACCCTATGTGACTGCTGTCTCCACCAATTGTGGAGAAAGTCAAGAACTTGTGGGACTTCAGAATACAGACTGACAGGCAATTGCCTACAACACACCTGACATAACAATAATTGAAAAGAAGAAAGTATGGTTCATTGACATTGCAATACCTGGTGATGCACAAATTGAAGATAAACAGCAAGAAAAAAATCACAAAATACCGGTTTTTGCAAATTGAGGTTGACTGACTGTGGAAAAAGAAATCGTGTTGTCCCAATTGTAATTGGAGCCCTTGGAGCAATCCCTAAAGGGTTACCTTGCTATTTGAAAATTCTAAATTTCTCCCTTTCAGTCCGGTTTCAGGCCTGGCTTCAGCACGGAAACCGCTTTGGTCGCACTGACCGATGATCTCTGGAGAGCCAGGGATGGAGATCATCCCTCCATCCTAGTGCTTCTTGACCTCTCAGCGGCCTTCGATACCATCGACCATAGTATCCTTCTGCGACGGTTACGAGAGGTGGGGGTGGGAGGCACTGTTTTTCGGTGGTTCTCCTCCTACCTCTCGGACAGGTTGCAGTCGGTGTTGGTCGGGGGGCAGAGGTCGACCCCCAGGCCCCTGAAATATGGGGTCCCACAGGGTTCGGTCCTATCCCCCCTCCTGTTTAACATCTACATGAAGCCGTTGGACGAGATCATTCGGCGGCACGGGATAAAATACCATCAGTACGCGGACGATACCCAGTGGCATCTGTCCGCCTCGTGCCAACTCAGTGAAGCGGTTGACGTGATGTGCCAGTGTCTGGAGGCTGTCAGGGTCTGGATGGGGGTTAACAAGCTTGCGCTCAATCCAGACAAGACCGAGTGGCTGTTGTGTTTCCCTCCCAAAAATTTGGTTAGTATTCCATCCCTCAGGCTGGGGGGTGAAATTTTATGCCCCTCAGACAGAGTTCGCAATTTGGGAGTCCTCCTGGACCCACAGCTGACCTTAGAACATCATTTGTCGGCTGTGACCAGGGGGGCATTTGCCCAGGTTCGCCTGGTGCACCAATTGCGTCCCTACCTGAACCGGGAGGCACTCACAACAGTCACTCATGCCCTTGTGACCTCAAGACTGGACTACTGCAATGCGCTCTACATGGGGCAGCCCTTGAAGAGCATTCAGAGACTTCAGCTGGTCCAGAATGCAGCCGCACGAGCGATCGTGGGTGCACCTCGGTACACCCATGTTACACCTATCCTGCACGAGCTGCACTGGTTACCGATTGGTCTCCGGATACGCTTCAAGGTGCTAGTCGTCACTTATAAAGCCCTTCATAGTATTGGAACTGGGAACTTGAGAGACCGCCTGCTGCCAATTACCTCCCAAAGACCCATTAGATCACACAGGGCAGGCCTCCTCCGGGTTCCGTCTACCAGCCAATGTCATCTGGCTACTACCTGGGGGAGGGCCTTTTCTGTGGCAGCTCCGGCTCTTTGGAACGAACTCCCCGCAGAGATTCGGACCCTCACCTCTCTCCAGGCCTTTCGAAAAGCTGTTAAAACCTGGCTGTGTCAGCAGGCCTGGGGTTGATGAGTTCCCTTCCCCTCTCGAATAGTGTGGCTGTTGGTTGTTTTTAAATGCCTTGTATTTGTAGTTTTTGTGTTCCTCTTTCCCACCTTGGGTTTGTGCGCCGCCCTGAAGGGAATAGGGCGGCATATAAATAAAATGAAACCTAAACCTAAACCTAAAGCTCTGACTTGAACATTCTGACTCTACAAAAAACCACCCACTTGGAACAGCTTATATCCTCTGATGTTACCTTAACAGTTCCTATGTCCTTGGTTAGGACTCGAGCTGTTGAGCTACCATCAGCCCCAAAGATTGTGAATCTCACCAAAGATTAACCAAATAATAATAATAGTAATAATAATAGTAATAATAATAAAAAACATGCACTGGCTGATTATTTAAAAGAAAGTCAAGAACATCTATTAGTCGAAGTAAAGAACAAAAATCTACTGAAACAAGACGAAACAAGAATACAGAAAAGATGTGATAAAATCAAGAATGGAGAGTTGGCAGAACAAAGCACTGCATGGCCAATTTCTGGAAAAAATAAAAGATAAAGTGGACAGTGAACAAACTTGGTTATGGTTAACAACAGGTACATTAAAGAAAGAAACAGAATCACTAATCCTGGCTGCGCAAGAACAAGCTATCAGCACAAATGCCATTAAGGCCAAAATCGAAAAATCCTCTGATGATGCCAAATGCAGACTTTGCAAAGAAGCTGATGAAACTGTTGATCACATACTCAGCTGCTGTAAAAAAATCGTGCAGACTGATTATAAATTGCGGCACAATTCAGTAGCACAAATGATCCATTGGAATTTGTGCAAAAATTATAATATTAAAACAGCAACAAACTGGTGGGAACATCAGCCTGAAAAAGTCACCAAGAATCAGATGGTCAAGATCTTGTGGGATTTCCGTATACAAACGGACAAAATACTGGCGCATAATACACCAGACATCACACTGGTTGAGAAAAATAGGGTCACAATCATAGACATCGCAATACCAGGTGATAGCAGGGTCGCCGAGAAGGAACATGAAAAAATCGCAAGATACCAGGACTTAAAAATCGAAATTCAACGACTATGGCACAAACCAGCAGTGGTAATTCCAGTGGTAATTGGCACACTGGGTGCTATTCCAAAAGCACTGGAATTACATTTAAAACAGTTAAAAATTGACAAAATCACCATCAGTCAAATGCAAAAAGCCGCACTGCTTGGATCTGCACGCATATTACGAAAATACGTTACGACGTCCTAGGCCCCGGGGTGGGGCCCGACTAGTAACCAATGCCAAATCTGGCGAAACAACTGGCCGCTGTGATACAATTGTATAATAATAATAATAATAATAATAATAATAATAATAATAATAATAATAATAATAATAATAATAATAATAATAATACAGGCTGGATTGGGTAAAATAAGAATAGAAAAGGTTACTGAAAACAGAAGGAAAGAAACCTAAAAGGAAAGTGTTAAACATTACAAAACAAAAGGTATAATTTAACAGATTCAGCTATGTTCCTTTTTTCATTTTCAAGAACACCTATTGTCAGCTAATGCAAATCCTTTGCTTTTCCAATTTATAAGTAATTATTTGAATAATTTTGCTTCCAAAATTAGGTATTGTTTATGTGATAGTATTAAAGAAGGAGACATTGACTCACCAAGGCTTCTCCCCACCCCATCACACGAGGTTTCATTTACTTTCCCACCACGTTGCTCCATCCTGCATTCAGGCTCCATTCTCTCAATGATATGTGTGATTTTTGCAAAGAGGCCTTGAGAACCATCATGAGAACAAGAGAGAACAAAACCCTAGCAAAGCTGGCATTTTGAAAAGCTGTGATCATCAGCATTCACCATAGGATGCAAGTGAAAGAAAGAAAGAAGTGAATTCCAAGGGGAAAACATCTGAGAAACCTCCGACAGTTATGTACCTACCTTTAGAAGTACTAATCAGATTTGTATACAAGGCACCTTTATTGCTGAGGAGGGATTTAGGAACATTAAATACTGGCCAATGGCTTTCTGGAGATTTTTTCCTCCAGAAGGCTTTTGGGTGTTACCTATATATATTATGTGTGTGTGTATTTATGTCTATTTCTACATGTATATATATTTAATACTATTTTTATATTTTTCAGTGTAATTTTGATAATATTGTTTTAATAGCAATCCACTAAAATTATGTAAGCCTCAGAATAAATTGCATAAATAAATTATTATTATATTTATTGACATGAAATTATTTTACAGAACATGCACTTCAAAAATTAGTTAAGACAAAAAGACGCTTGACTATAGATTTAAAAGCAACTGTACATGATATCCAGAAGGCAGAACATGTTTTAGAAATGGCTCAGATTAAACGATCTGAAGGTATGACTTAAAATTTTTAAAACTTTATTTTATAATAATACTGCTTTATTACCATCTTTATCTATAATATTAATGTTAGAAGAAGTGTAAGTTAAGCACCTTTCTTGTTCTTGGATGAATAGTTTATAACCATTTGGAACAATGGCTTAAGGTATACTGTTTAATGATTTATCAGAATGAGTTAAGCTTAGAAGTGATCATTTACTAGGACAGTGATGGCGAACCTTTTTTGGCTCGTGTGCCAAAAGTGGGGGGGAGTGCAGGAAGGTCATGTGTGGGTATGCCACACCCATAATGCAATGCGTGACCCCCAGGGTGTATGCGCGCATGACAGACGCTCCCCCCATTTTTTGCATGTTTTTTTCTTCCTCCCCAAGCCCCAGAGGCTTTATAGGAGCCTGGGGAGGGTGAAAAGAGCCTTCCCCACCCCCAGATGCCCTCTGGAGGCTTCAGGCACTTCCCTGAAGCTTCCGGAGCACAAAAGACCCTATGGGAAAACTGGAAGTTTGGGAATGGACTACTGGTTTACTCGTAGGGCTGATTTAAGCTGTCTGGAGCCTTCAGGGGCCTCCCGGAGGCTTCCCTGAAGGCTCCAGAGGACAAAAAACGACCCTATGAGCAAACCAATTTGACTGTTGGGCCATTTTTAGTCCTCCAGAGCCTTCGGGGAAGCCTCCAGAAGCCTCCTGAAGGCTCCAGAGGGCTTAAACCAGCCATATAACCAAACCGGAAGTCCATTCCCAAACTTCTGGTTTGCCCATAGGGTTGGTTTTTTGCACTCTGGAAGCTTCAGGGAAGCTCCTGAAGCCTCTGGAAGGCCTTTGGGGGGTGGGGGGCTCTTTTCGCCCTCCCCAGACTTGTATAAAGCCTTTGGAGCCTGGGGAGGGAGAAAAATGCCTCCCCCAAAAGGCTAAAGTCAGCTGGCCAGCCCGCGCATGCACGTTGGCCATCTGTACAGGGCGCCTCACGTGGCCTGAAAAATGGCTCCGCGTGCCACCTGTGGCACATGTGCCATAGGTTTGCCATTCCGGTACTAGGAAATACTTTTTCTCACTAATCATAAAAATCAATCAATTTCTGTAATTCACTCCTTCCTCATCTCTCGAAAAGTATATATAGTTATAAACCAATGAAGTGGGGTCATATTAGACTCTAGTATCCTCTTTCCCACAGCTCTGTTTACAATGTTGACTTGTAAAAGAGAATACACATTCCTAGCTCACTGTACAGGTAATCCTCGATTTACAACAGTTCATTTAGTGATTGTTTGAAGTTACAGTAGCACTGAAAAAAATGGCTTATGAGTTTTTTCCACACTAACAAATGTTGCAACATCTTCTGCATTTTCATGTGATGAAAATTCAAATGCTTCGTAACTGGTTTATATTTATGACGGTTGCCCTGGAGTAATGAGATCACTTTTTGCAATCTTTGACAAACAAAGTCAATGTTGAAGTCAGATTCACTTAGCAACCATGTTACTAACTTAACAACTACAGTTGCATCCACTTAACAACTGTGGCAAGAAAAGTAGTAAAATGGGATAAAATTCAGTTAACAAATGCCTCACTTAGCAACAGAAATTTTGGGGTCAATTGTAAGCCATACGTCAAGGACTATTTGTATTATTCTTATACTCTGTAGGTTTTTTAAAATATATATTGAAGCATTTGGCAGTCTTTAAAAATTAAAATAATAACAAAGAACTTTTACAGTCATCAAACTGTTCATGCTGCAATCATGACTAAACTTTATAGATGGCCTATATATTCTTCCTCTTGTTCAGAAGCATCCTACAAATGCATTTTAATTCCTATTTCTAAAGCACTTAAAGCTGTTAACTTATATCTTTTTTTTGTATTTATAACTTATTTTATTATGAAATTGGAGACTTTGACTGTCATAGAAATTTTTTTTAAAGTTGCTTAACACTGCAATACATATTTGATATGATGAAGAATATGCAGTTTTGCAGAAGGAAAGTTTGATAGCCAACCTGACTCCCCATTCTTAATTTAAAATAAACTTTTAAAAATGTCATTGTTCATTTCACTTCAAATAATATCAATACTGTTATATTTTTATAAGCATGTTTCAATTCTCAATCTTCCTTTGGAAATATACTAAAACAGCATTTCTAGCACAATATGAATTGTTGGAATAATGAGCCTGTCCTGTCCATAAAATTTTGGGTTTTTTCCCCCATGTAGGTGACTAATTCATAGGTGGCAATCAAACCCCTTACATCCTGGACCTAAATTGTTTCAATTTCTACCTTCAAAATGATGCTATAGGGCTCTGTAAATTAGAACAAGAAGACACAAGTTTTCCCCCAAATGCCATTACTCTGCTAAACAACTAATCCCTACAACACTGTCAAATTATCTACTAAGACTGTATTACTATTATTCTTTTCTTCCTTCCTAGTACCTATCTCTTTCAACTTATGGCTATATACATGTTGCTTGTATCTTTACAACTGATATTGTTTTTATTGTTTCCTAGTATGATTTGATTGCTTATTAATATTCTATGACTATCGCTAAGTGTTATAATGATTCTTGAAGAATATATTTTATTTTTTCTTTATGTACACTGAGAGCATATGCACCAAAGACAAACTCCTTGTGTGGCCAATCACACTTGGCCAATAAAGAATTCAATTCTGTTCTGTTCTGTTCTGTTCTAGTCCAGTCCAGTCCAGTCCACTCTATTCCTATTCCATCCCATCCCATCCCATTCTATTTCCTAAAAACCAGTTGTAATGGTTAAGCCACAGGATTAAAAAGCAGGAGACAAAAGTTTATGTCCTGCCTTAACCATAAAAGCTGACTGGATGAATTTGGGCCAGGGACTCTCTTTCAATCCAACTCACTTCATAGGGTTGTTGTTGTGGGGAAAATAGGAGGAAGAAGATGTGTTGGATATGTTTGCCACCTTGAATTATTTGTAAAAATAATAAAGGTGGGATACAAATCAGTAAAATAAAAATTTAAAATGCGTTTCACCACACAAAACTCAGTGAAAGCAAATTCAAGCAGATTTGAAGCCATCATGTCTTTGTTGTGGTGAGAATTATCATTTTATACCTTTGGTCTGCTACCCGTATTTACCTAATGTGTATGTTGTTCAGCTTGGGCAGAGGAGGTTGTGCGACAGAGAGGTCTGCAGAATGTATTCTAAATCTCTCTTGAAAAAATTAATGACTATTATAGTATATTAGTATTTTTTTGACCAAGGTTATTAGTCATCCAAAATAATTTCATTTAGTTTGTTTTGTTTTATTTTATTGAATGGGCTCTACAATAATACTTAGCATCATATGAAATAATCCAGTTTTTGAAACCAATTGTTCATGTTATGTGATTTTATAAATAATGAGAATATTTTAAAATATTTTTAAAGAAATGATTCAAAAAGAGAGATCACTGAATCACCTACTTAAAAAAAAGGAGTTACTACAGAAACGTTTGCATTCCAACTGGACAGAACTGGAAGATGTTCAGGCTCTTATGGCTGCCAAACCCGGATATATCAAGGGTAGGTAAACTATAATTTCTGATATTTGTAGTGCTAGATATAGCAATAGCACTTAGACTTCACCGGGCTTTACAGCCATCTCTAAGCAGTTTACAAAGTCAACATATTGCCCCCAACAATCTGGGTCCTCATTTTACCCACCTCAGAAGGATGGAAGGCTGAGTCATCCTTGAGCCTAGTGAGATTTGAACTGCCAAATTGCAGACATCTAGCAGTTAGCAGAAATAGCTTGCAGTACTGCACTCTAACCACTGCGCTACCATGGCTCCTATATATGAAGTTTGAAGTAAGTTTCTTCGCCTCAGTTGAATTTGTAATTAAGATGAAACAGTATTTTCTGAGCTGTAAGCAAGACTTCTCATATTTTCTGTCCCTCATGAAAAGAAAGGAGCAAGAAAAGTTTTTACTTTAGATTTTATTCATAGTAGCTGGTACAACCAGGTTGAAGCTTATATCTTTCCAGCTCTTCTGTGACTTGGTTAAATAGAAGTATTTAAACATCATCATTCTAATTGTAAACTGTAACAGCTTGTTGTACAGGTGAAATTACAGGTCTGCAAAAAAAAATTTTTCGAGAGCTCTTTTGGTTATTCCACATAATCTTTATGTTTTTTGGTGCGCTGAATCCAAAAATGACCTCCATTTTGTCATAGGACATCATGTTTCCTGACAATTTAGGTAACATGTTAAATAAGGCAATACCTCAAAAATAAATAGAAATAGACATATAAAATTAAAGTTTTATTACAATATTTTCATGAAAATCCTTTTTTGAACTGAAATGAGCTCACCTACACACACTAAACTTGATTCTTCTTCCTTGTGAAGCTTCTCTTGGTGCATTTACGCTCGTGAGTAGCATCTGGAATGTCTCTCTGAAGCATCCAACAGTAGTCTGCCATCATTGTAATGCTCCATTTTCCCTGGTATCTCCTTTCCATCTCTTTAATGTCTTGGTGGAATCGTTCACCTTGTTCTCCAGTGCTCTGCTCAGAGAGTCCAAATGCTGGGTTAACACAGCCTATCTGCCCTTGGACTGAGTGATGTTTTTGTTGACCACGCCTCCCTTTGCCTCTGCATGCTCAGTTCAAAAACTCAGTCAGCCCGTTAGGACTGTTTTTGGGAGAGCTCCAGTCTAAGGTCAGATAGGCTGGAAAAAGTTTCCCACTTTGGACCACGTTTGGATTCTCATTTCAGAGAAAATTATATTGACTACAAGATCTGTCAAAGATTTGAGGTTTGTGTCGCTTTAAGAGGGCACCCGGGCTTCCCTGCAGCTGCTGGTCGCAAGCGCTCCAGGGGTCTGTAATCCCTCATCCAGCGGAGGCTGGTGAGAGGCAGAAGCGGCAAGGGCGGTGGCAGACCTTCCCCAACAGAGCCCCAGAGAGAAATTCCCTCAAACGGAGGTCTGGGAGCCTGCAGGCCTTCTATCTAGGGGCCATTCAGCCGCTCGATTCTGCCCGGCAACAGCGACAACAGTTGGAGCCTTCACGCGCTTTTCAGGCTGTCAGGCAAAAAAGAGCGGGAGGAGGCTGCGTGTGCAGCCGCCGCCATTTTGGATCGCTTCGCAGCGCATTGAGGAGAAGGAGAACACGCGGCTCATGTGGAGAGCTGATTCCTCCAGCCTTGCATTTAAAGTCAGCAGGAGAAGCGGAGAGCCGATCAGCATCAATGAAGCCTCAGCCAGCCCTCAGCGACTGCAGAACGCCGCAAGGAGGCCGGAGATTAGCCTGGGGAGCCAGCTAGTCTCTCCCTCCTATTTGCAAGCTAAGTCTCGGGGAACCGAGGGCGGTGGGAGGAAGGAATCCGACCCCCAGGCAGCCCTTCCCTCCTGAAGATTCTGCGAGCGCATTTGGACCTCAAAGGCCAGCGCGTGCCCATCCCAGCTCCAGCTATTTTCCAGGCCTTGTGGGGACCTGAAATGGCTGAAGAATGCAGGGAGGCCTTAGGGGAACAGGCAGGGCCCTCCAGCAAACACAGTAAGCTGGATCCCTCTGTAAAGAAAGGCAAAGTGCACACGGGCTCACTTGAAAGGTCTTCACCAAGAGCCTCAGTGGATCCCAGGGAGGTTTCAAGGCCCCATCTGCCAGAACCTAGCCCAGACCATCGCAGCAGGGAGTCAGCTTCCCCTGATCGTGAGGCCCAATCCTCCGGGGACAGTGAATTCTTGTCTGGGGATAACTATATATCCAGGGATCCATCTCCTGAAGCATCTTGGGGGTACCCCGACTCCCCTAGCTCCTCCATTGGAGAGGAATGAGATTCTGTCCAGAATTCCCTGTGTGGGAAGGGTGAATCCAGCTCAGGCAGGCCTAGCCATCGCAGGCCCAGTAAGCAGAAAATGAAAAGGGGAAAAAGCCCTGCTCTTTCTGATGAAATGAGGGAGGTAATTTCCTTAGCCATTTCCCAAGGGATAGCTGAAGGCATTAAGCACAGGGGCTCTCGCAAGGGCAAGGCCCCGAAGGAAAAACACAAACCTAAGGCCTCCACCTCTAAGGAGCCTGTATCCTCCTCCCCATCTTCTAGCCCCTCTCACTCTGGGCTTTCAAGTTCTGAGCAGGAAGAAGGGGAAATTTTCGTGCTTTCTGAAGATGAAAACCCTACCCCTGACAAACCAAAATTCACTGGCCTGTTTCAGCCGTCATTATTCAAGTCTATCTTGCACAAAGCCATGACGGCCACAGAGTTAGGCCCCACTTCCAGGCCTGAGACCTCTCAAGCTTCCACTTCCAGGGATCATAAGCATGGCTTATTCAAAGAGACAATAGAAACTCCTGAGGTTATCCCTGTGCCTGACCTCTTTATGGACGCTGTGCAGCGCCAGTGGCTACAGCCGGGTACGCTAACCAACCCCAGTGGGGGGGGGGGACAGAGCACTGTATGCCCTGGAGGGGAAAATGGAGGATATCCTGAAATTCCCTGAAGTAGATGCCCCAGTTGTGTCTCTAACTTCCAATTCCAACCTGCCAGCTGAGCTCCTAGAGGGACTTAAGGCAGAAGATAAGAGGTCAGAAAAGGCGTGTCATAAAACACACATGGCGTCTGTCTGGGCCATCAAGGCATCCACCTCTGCCTCTTTCTTTATTAGGGCCACCTTATTCTGGCTACGCCAACTCAGGTCCAGACCCCCGCCCAGGAAATCTAGATGGCGCCATGAGCTAACCAAGATTATTACCGCTGTCGAGTATTCGGCGGATGCCACTTTGACAGCAGCAAAATTTTCTTCCAGGGCTCTCGCTTCCAATATCACCTCCCGCCGCCTCTTATGGCTCAGGCATTGGCAGGCCGAAATGAAGGCCAAGTGGAAGCTGGCATCGGCCCCATTTAAAGGAGGCCTTCTGTTTGGAGAGGCCCTGGACAAGTTTGTCACCGAAACCAAGGACAAACGCAAAATCCTTCCTGCAACCTTTAAAAGGGGTGACCAGAAAGGGGCGGGGTCCTTTCGTAAGAGACCTTACAGGAGTCAGGAAGCAGGGCAATCCTCTCACCCTTCCTCCTATCAGAGGCCCTTTCAGGCAGGGGGGGATAGGCACCAAGACAGATCCTTCGGTGCTCGTGCCAACCAATCCCAGTCTTCCTTTCGGAGAACATTCCGAGGAGGAGGAAACAACAGTGGTGGCTCCTGGCCTTTTCGTAAAGGAAAGTGACGGTTGCAGGGATCCCCCCATCGGGGGTCGGCTACGACTGTATGCCGACAGGTGGGAGGAGATAACTTCGGACAAGTGGGTCCTCAACACCATTCGCAGGGGCCTTGTCCTGGACTTCCTAACCTTTCCCCAGAGAAAGTTTATTCGCTGTCCTACCCCCAGGAACCCAGAGAAGAGGGAGCGCATGAGGGCAAGAATCCGCCATCTCCTAGAGATAGAGGCGATAGAGCCAGTCCCCAGGGGTCAGCAGGGGAGGGGCTTCTATTCTATCCTCTTCCTAGTGCCCAAGAGTTCAGGGGGGTGGAGGGCCATCTTGGACCTCAAGAGTCTAAATCAGCATCTCCCTTACAAGAGGTTCAAGATGCAGTCACTCCACTCCATCCTGGACTGTGTGAGGGAGGGGGACCTATTGACATCAATAGATCTCAAAGAGGCCTACCTGCATGTCCCCCTCCATGCGGCCCACAGGCGGTTCCTGAGGTTCTGTTCGGAAGGGAAGCATTTCCAATACAGGGCACTTCCCTTCGGGCTATCATCTGCGCCCAGAACATTCACCAAAATTCTGGCAGTGCTAGCGGCTCATCTCCGCAACCATCCGGTTCATCTAGAATGTTATTTAGATGACATAATCATTCATTCTCTCACCACCAAGCAGGCACACCGCGATGTTTCTCTAACTGTGCAGACCCTGCAGCACCATGGCTTCTCTGTCAACATGGAGAAGAGCCAGTTCCGGCCATCCACCTGTATACAGCACCTGGGTGCAGTCATCAACTCCACCTCCTGCCAGGTATTCCTTTCTCCAGACTGGCTGTCCAACCTGAGACGCAGAGTGAAGCACTGCAGCCTTGCCAGGTCGGTACCCATCATTCAGCTGTCCCAGCTCCTGGGGATAATGATATCGTGCCTGAGGGTGGTTCCCTGGGCTCGTCTTCACGCCAGGGAGCTGCAGTGGTTTCTGCTGCCAATGCAGAGAGCCAAGAACAGCAACTCACTCAGGCGGGTTCGGCTCCCACGAAAGGTGATCCGGTCTCTGGCATGGTGGAGGTCCAAGGCAGTCAAGAAGGGCTGCTTGTTCAAGGAGCCGGAAAGGCTAGTTGTCACCACGGATGCCAGCCTCCTGGGGTGGGGCGCCCACTGTCAGGGCCACCTAGCCCAAGGCCGATGGACTCAGAGGGAGGCCGCCCACAGCATCAATTGGCTGGAACTGAGGGCAGCTCGCCTCGCGCTGAGAAAGTTCGCCGCTCTAGTAAAAGGGGCTCACGTACTGTTGATGACAGACAATGTGGCGACAAAAGCGCATATAAACCGACAAGGGGGCACTCGATCAAAGGCCCTCATGCTCGAGGCGGAAGCGCTGGGCAGGTGGGCGGAACGTCATCTGGCTTCTCTCAGTGCAGATCACATCTCCGGCGTAAGCAACCGGGAGGCAAACTGGCTGAGTCCCCAACGCATCGACCACTCGGAGTGGCGCCTGCACCCGGACCTGTTCCAGCAGATCGTGAGGAGATTCGGCAAGCCACAGGTAGACCTGTTTGCCACACACAACAACACACAGCTCCCACGCTTCTTCAGTCGCTACCACTCGCCCCAGGCAGAGGGAACAAACGCACTGAGGTCAGTGTGGCCTCAGGGACTTCTGTATGCCTTCCCTCCACTTCCGCTCATTCCTCAAGTGGTGAACAAGCTCCTGGCCGAAAAGGCAGACCTCATTCTGGTGGCTCCCTTCTGGCCCAGAAGGCCCTGGTACACAGACCTGGTCAGTCTCTCAGTTCAGAGACCTTGGAGAGTTCCCCGGGACAAAATTGCCCTCAGCCAAGGGGCCATCACCCATCCGGAGCCCCAGTGGCTGCAGCTAGCCATTTGGCACTTGACGGGGAGCTCCTGAGAAAGCAAAAGTTCTCTGACCAGGTCATTCGAACAATCCAAGCATCCAGGAGGCCTTTTACTACTAGAATCTACGATGCCACCTGGGCCGTGTTCTCACAGTGGTGCAAGACTAGAGACATAGAGGCCTCTTCAGCCTCGATCCCTCAGACCCTAGACTTTTTGCAGGAGGGTCTGGATAAGGGCCTTGCGGTCAGCACCCTTAGACGCCAGGTTGCAGCGCTGTCTACCATCCTGGCAAAGGGCTCCTCTCGCTCACTGAGTCAACTCCCTCAGATCAAGAGCTTTCTCAAGGGAGCAGCGAACATCAGCCCTCCAGCTGTTCACCGGTATCCGTCATGGGACCTTCCATTTGTGCTTAAGGCCCTGACCAAAGCCCCATTTGAGCCTTTGAGAAAGACCAGTCTGCGCCACCTTACCATCAAAACTGCTTTCCTGGTGGCCATTACATCCGCTCGCAGGGTATCCGAGCTGGCTGCGCTCTCTGTCAGGGAGGATTTGTGCGTAGTTCACCCGGACAGAGTAATTTTGAGACTTGATCCGTCATTTGCTCCGAAAATTAACACTCTGTTTCACAGGTCTCAAGAGCTTATTTTGCCCAACTTCTTTCCCCATCCTTCTCACCCCAAGGAGCGTGAGTGGCACAAGCTGGACGTGAGACAGGCCATGCGCACATATGTAAAGAGAACAAAAGACTTCCGCCAGTCAGAGGCGTTCTTTGTCTCCTTCCTCCCTGCGTCCCTGGGCCACAAGGTCTCCTCTCACAATGTGGGACGTTGGCTACGTGCTTGCATCAAGCTGGCATATGAACACCAGGGCAAAACGGCTCCGAGACGGGTCACCGCACACTCCACCAGGAGCGCTGCAACGTCTGCAGCCTGGGCAACCCAGGCCTCTATTCTAGACATTTGTAGAGCGGCCACTTGGGCTTCCCCCATGGCTTTTATTAAAAATTATAAGATTGACACCTTTGCCTCAGCCGAAGCCTCTTTTGGCAGAAGAGTTTTACAAAGAGTGGCTGAAATG
Organism: Thamnophis sirtalis; assembly: GCF_051295495.1. Lineage (NCBI taxonomy): Eukaryota > Metazoa > Chordata > Lepidosauria > Squamata > Natricidae > Thamnophis > Thamnophis sirtalis. Next base: position 20,163,219 of record NW_028261384.1, on the reverse strand, counting down.
CCAGAGGCTGCGGCGCTTCCCCACCCTGGGACTCAATAGCTTGGGCATGTCCCAGCATTTGGACTCTCTGAGCAGTGCACTGGAGAAAGACCGTTGGCTTACCTGAACGGTCATTCTCGGGGCACTGCGAAGAGAGTCCAAACCCACCCGGGTGTTTATATATTGAACGATGTGACTGTATTGACTGTAACTGATTACAGGACGGTTTCCTTCGTTTTCGAACTGAGCATGCAGAGGCAAAGGGAGGCGTGGTCAACAAAAATATCACTCAGTCCAAGGGCAGATAGGCTGTGTTAACCCAGCATTTGTACTCTCTTCGCAGTGCCCCGAGAACGACCGTTCAGGTAAGCCAACGGTCTTTCCTCACTCACAGCTCCCAAATTTTTCAGGAAAGTAGTTAAGGTGGGAGTGGAGGAAATGCACTTTCAAACTCATCAGGCAACTTAAAGCTTGAAATGCTTTCAGCATTCTTCTGACGATTTTTTCGTAGTGAGGATCTGTGTTATTACCTAAAAATTTCTGTACGACTTCTTTAAATGCAATCCACCCTTCTTTTTGAGGATCCATCATGGTATTGACAAACTCTTGATCAACTATAAGCCTTCTAATGTCTGTTCTGATGAACACACCTTCCTTCAATTTTGCTTCCAACAGGCATGGAAACTTGGTGACCAAGTATTTGAAGCATTCTCCATCTCTTGGAAGTGATTTTATGAATTGCTTCATCAATCCCAATTTTATGTGGAGAGGTGGTAGAAGAACTTTATGGGAAGGTACCAAAGTTTCTCTGAAGACATTTTTTTCACCGACTGTTAGCACCCTCGGTTAACAACACTTCTTTGTCCAGTGATTTTGTCGGTCTCGACTGTTCCATAGACACAGAAAACAAGAGTATTTGGTATAACCAGCTTGTTGCCCGAGCAGCATGCACAAGACCTTCAAGTCCTCACACACTTGCCAACCATGGTCTTCATATTTAAGTTTACGATGAACCAATTCCCGTAGGTTTCCTTCAAGTGTATGGAATGACCTACAGGTATGGAAGCATAAAAAACGTTATGGAGTAAAATTGCTTTGAGACTGCTTTTTGAAGAATCTATAAAAAGATGCACACCATTTGCACACTTTATGAGGCACTCAAACTTTATCTTGATCTCCAATTTTTAGTCCAAAGTATGCAAAGTATACTTTTTTCACAAAGTCTGTAATATTCTGCTGTTGCTTCAACACTGTATATTCACCACAGATGAAACAGAAACTATCTGGCAAATTAATACACTTTCACGAAGCCATAACATAACAGTTGAAGAATGACGAGCTAACAAGAATTGTGATGAAAAAGTGTGAACAGCCTAGAACCAAGAACCTGATGATGATTCCTGCACAAGTGTGGCATGCAGGAGAGAGCAGCTCTGTGTCTGTACACGAGATGTCACAGTGCTGGCCACACACCCTGTACTGACTGGAGGTGCTGCCATCTGCTCTGTGTGTCCCTCCCACTGGATTCTTCAAGAAAAATTAACCTCATCTACCATTAGAAGCACAGACTTAAAACTTGCTTGGCTTATGTATATATTGCTGACCATCAGATTTACAGTGCTATTTTTTTTTTACATAACTCGGACAAACCCTTTAAGGTTTTGGGGGCATTTTATATCTTAAATGCACTTATGTGAATTAATTAATAGTAATTTGGATTTTGAATTTGGTTAAAAACCCATAATATAAAAAATACCAAAAATGATACATTTAAAGACAATTTTGCATGTTGTGGCAAATCATGACATCTAGGAGTTTTTTCAATATTTTATTTGTTTTCAGCACACCAAAATACATGGAAATTAGATGAAAATAATCAAACAGCTTTTAGTCGCAGACCTGTGTAATGTTTTATCATATATATGATAAGTGAAAGAAGCCACTGTTAATTCATATTTAATAAAGAAATAGAGTTTTATCAACTTTAGTTAAAATTAATGTTACATATTGAGACTAGAACAATAGGCTGCACCATGGTCCTCTATTCCAGTGGGAAAATACTCAAAGCGGATTGACTGAGCCATCTGACAGCTCCCTATAAAAGGACTAACTGTCAGATGGGCCTGTGCTGGATCTATACATAGTTATTTTATAAAGAGCTGTTGTTGTCACTGAAGCCTGAAGCCTGTCTCATCCGTTCAACTATCCAACACTGGTGATAAGGATGGGATTGGAAAACAACTAGGCAGAAAGAGCTGGCAACGTAATCCAGCATAAGCCCAGTCAGAGTGATTATTGTCAGGCACCACACAGCCATTCCGAGTGGCAAAATCAATGTTTCCTCAGCTTATCAAAATGACTACACATGTCCCACCTACTTCCTATGATCCAGCCATGGAACACTAGGATTCCTAAATGATGAGGTTCGAGTGGAAGCCAATGACATTCTTGGTCTATCGGATAACAGGAAGAGGGCTCTCCGCCTGAGCTACTGGGCCTGAAGTCTTCAACACTGCCAAAGCACTGTTCAAACCAACACCGGTCCAGACGTTCACCTGGTCTGCACTACAGAATACTTTAAAGGTGCGCCATACACCGAAACCTTCCAAGTTTGTGTGGTGGCATGAATTCAATTTGTGCAACCAGAAAGAAAGGGAAACTATAAACCAGTATGTTGCCACACTTCGCAAGGCCACAGTGTACTGCAAGTTCAGAGACCTGGACAAGTTGCTGCTTGATCGAATAATCTGCAGAGTATGAGACATGAATCTGCAGTGGAGGTTGCTGGCAAAAATAAATCTCACATTGCAAATTGCACTAGATGAGGTCAGAGCAACTGAATCATCAACAAAGTCAACAGAGACACTGCAGAAGCATGGCAGCAAAAAAGCACACACAGTGTTGTCACGGTTCATCGTGAGAACGCAGAGTGAGACCTCTCATCCAACAGCGAGGACAAAGTTTGCCACCTTCAGTTTGAAAAGAAAAAGACAGCACATGAGCCTGAAGAACATTTCCCACCTTATGCCAGCTGCGGGCCAACTACCAGAGAACAACCTGCCATTTTAGGGATCGGAGGAGACATCTGACCCGAGTCTGCCACTCAACAACTCAAACCAGTGCCAAGCCAGTTAGGACAACCGAGGCCACCCAGATGGAAGACCTGGAAGCCCCAGCAGAAGCAAGAAACAACGGAATTATTCCAGACTAAGATTTGGCATGCAGCACCCCAAGAAATAAAAAGCTGCAAGTAACCATCTGAATCGAGGGGTTAATGTGCAGCATGGAAATTGACACCGTGTCATCCCTGACAATAGTATCTTGGACTACCCTGAAGAAGGTTATCCCTAGCCTCCAGAGATGACAGCTGAAGTGCCAACAACTACGGCTCAGCGATTATCAGGGAAATTGCATTTCTGTCCTAGGCTGTGGCACATTCCATGTCCAATTTAAAAACTTTGATGGATTGCTTACACTGGTGGCGGTCAGCAGGTCTCGCCCAATTCTGCTCAGCTTGGATTGATTTGAATTCCTGGGCATGGAGGTAATTGTCATCAATGCCATCAATGATGACAGCGCTGAGAAATTGCTCTGCAAGTTTGAGGATGTCTTCAGTGGAGACCTGGGCAAGTATGTGGGGGTTCCTATATCATTTAGCCTAGACCCCAATATCGTGCCAATCAGATTGAAGCCCTGGAGGGTCCCTTTTGCCCTCCAACCCAAAACTGACCAAGAATTGGACAAATTAATTGGCCAGGGGATCCTAGAACCTGTTGACCATGTCCAGTGGGAGACCCCATTGGGCCCTCCATTAAGTCTTATGAGTCAATCCACATCCAAATGGATTATAAGTGAACAAGGCCCTTTAGCAAAGCATTACCCAGAGCTTATAGTCCAGCACTTACTGCACTTCCTTGGGCTAGGGAAAATAATTTGCCAAGTTAGAACTGCTATAAGCCTACTAGCAATTGTCAGTAGGTGGCATTACAGTAGAGGCCCAAACCATTGTGACAAATAAGGGTGCATGCAAATGCAGTAAGTTGCAATTCGGTGTCAGCGTAGCCCCCAAACTGTTCCAAAGTTTCATGGAATGACTTTTGCAGATAATACCAGGAGTAGTCCCTTTATTTCATGTCCCTTATTTGTTATCTGCTGCAAATAAAGAGCAACTTTTCCAAAGTCTGAGGATTGTTCTCTGAATCAGAGAAAAGGGCCTCCGTTTGAAAAAAGAGAAGTGTCAAATTGCAGTGCCAAGGGTTGAATTCCTAGGGTACCTGGTAGATGGCTCTGGGATTCACCCCACAAATTCCAAAATTAAGGCTATTCAGGATGCCCCCACACCTCTCAACGAGACCTAAATGCAGGCATTCCTCCGCCTTCTTAATTTTTACAGTGTTTTCCTGCAACAGAAGGTGACTGTAGCAGAACCTTTTCGCCAGCTTCTTGGAAAGAAAGCCAAGTTGACCTGGGGCAGATCTGAAACCGCAGTGTTTGCCGCCGTCAAACAGCTGCTGTCAGCAGACAGCCTACTGGTGTAATACAACCAGGCTCTCCCTTTCGTGTTGATCTGTGATGTGTGTCCTTTGGTGTAGGGGCTGTCCTCAGCTATTGCCTGCCCAATGGAAGCAAAGCCCTGATTGCCTACTATTCCAGAACCCTGTTCACCGCTGAACGGAACTACAGCCAGTTGGACAGGGAAGCACTGGCTGCAGTGACAGGAGTTAAGTGGCTTCATGAGTACATGTATGGCCGGGAAGTTGAACTAATCACTGACCACAAACTGCTTCTGGGGCTCTTGGCTGGGGACTGCCCTACTCCTGCATCCCTCTCGCCGCGAATGACTCGTTGGACTGTTTTTCTTGCAGGCTATAACTATAGACTCACTCACTGCTCTGGTAAGACCCTGGGTCATGCTGATGCCTTCAGCAGGTGCCTACTGCCAGAACTTTCAAATAATCCAACCCCCAACATGCTGGTTTTGCTTATTGACTGTCTGGAAGCAGGCCCAGTGACATCAAACAAACTCACTTGTCACTCAGCTAAAAACACAACCACTGCTCAAGTTCTGAACTGTGTTTGGAGGGGGTGGCCCAGGGGGCCAGTTTGGGGCTGAGTTTAAACCGTTTATTGGAAAGCAAAATGAACTATCTGCATTGCTGGGGTGTCTGCTGTGGGGAGACTGGGTGATTGTTCCACCCAAACTGTGAGTTGCAGTATTAGAGGCTTTGCATGTAGGGCATCTGGGTATTGCCTGGATGAAAGCATTAGCAGGGAATTATGTGTATGGCCTAACATGGATGGGGAGATTGCAGAGCAGGTAGCAACCTGCACACCATGCCAGGAATCCCGATCAGCTCCCCCAGAGGCACCTGCACATGAATGGGAAAGGGCCAAGGCACCCTGGTTCAGGTTGCACATTGATTTTGCAGGGCCTATGCACAGGCAAACTTTCCTCATAGTTGTGGATGCCTATTCAAAATAGTTAGAGATAGTCCTCATGACCACCACCATGGCAGAGGTGGTCATCAAGGTGCTAAAGAGACTTTCTCCATACATGGCCTGCCTGATGTCCTAGTTTCAGATGGGTCCCAATTTATAGCCATTCAATTTGAAACCTATTTAGCAGAGCAGGGAATCAGACATGCCCTGGTTGCTCCATTCCATCTGGCCAGCAATGGTCAAGTGGAGATTACAGTGCAATCTGCTAAAGAAGCCATATCTGGAATGGGGCCAGATAATTGGCAAACCCAAATTGATAAATTTCTCCTCATTCAGCACTTCATGCCAAATGCCACTATAGGAAGCCCCTCTGAACTGTTAATGGGTCACCAGCTAAGGTCTCCCTTAGACCAGCTGCACCCAAACTATTCTGCTGAGCCCTCAATTGATTCGACCAATCAACTCTGGTCATTTAGCATCGGGGATGAAGTATATGCCCACAAATATGCTGGGGGTGCTCTCTGGGTTCCTGCTACAATTGTTGAAAATACTGGCCCTCTTTCGTATTGCTTAGAGCTCGAGGATGGTAGAAGATGGAGAAGGCACATTGACCAACTCTGAGGCCAACTCAGCCACTCCACTCTTAGGCAACCAGAGAGGCCCTCATGATGGATTAATCTCTGGTTGCCCCAGGGAAGTTTCCAGGTGCTTCTATTGGTTGAGCCCGGAGAAGCAACAGTTCCGTCTGAACAGACTGCTGCCTCAGCTCCAACTGAGTTGCACAGGTCTGAAAGGGTTCCCAAATGCCCCTCTTATCTGTGTGATTACGCCACTAATTGGGTAAGTGCAACTAAGTGGAGAGGGGTGTTACATAGTGAGACTGGAGCAATAGGCTCCACCAAGGTCCTCCATTCCAGCGGGAAAATACTCAAAGCTGATTGGCTGAGCCATCTGCCAGCTCTCCATAAAAGGGCTACCTATCAGGCCAGCGCTGGATCTGTACATAGTTATTGAATAAAGAGTTGTTATTGTCACTGAAGTCTGAGTCCTGTCTCATCCGTTCACCCTATCCAATTAACAGGTTATGATTTATGACATGCTAAACAGCTTAATTTTAATTAGAGTATTACTGATATCCATCCCCTTAAAATTAAATGATTACTAAATACAGTTATTGGTTTGACTTTTTTTTTTACAAAATATTTCATTTATTTAATATTTATTTAATTAATTGATTTATATAACTCATCTCATAAGCAAGTGACTCGGAAATGGGAAACAAAACTAACATGATAAATATCTAAAACTACGTATTATTAACAAACATTAATTGAAGATAAATGTTCCCCTCCCACATATGTGCTAGTCGTTCCCAATTCTAGGGGGCAGTGCTCACCTCTGTTTCAAAGAGCCAGCGCTGTTCAAAGATGTCTCCATGGTGATGTGGCTGGCATGACTAAATGCCGAAGGCGCACAGAACAGTTACCTTCCCACCAAAAGTGGTTCCTATTTTTCTATTTACATTTTTAAGTGCTTTTGAACTGCTAGGTTGGCAAAAGCTGGGACAAAAAACAGGAGCTCACTTTGTTACGCAGTGCTAGGGATTTGAACTGCTGAACTGCTGACCTTCTGATTGACAAGCTCAGTGTCTTAGTCACTGAACCACTGCATCCTTAACAAATATTAAGAAGATTAAAAATTGTGCTCTCAGCTAAAAATTTGTGATACACTACATACCAATTATATGTATATATTGTTAATAGGACAAATAAATATAGGATAAATATATATCACCATTTTTTTAATGAACTGACCCAATTATTTTTTACAGAGTATAAAGTACAACTATTAACTGATGAAAGAAACAATGTGTATAAAGAGCTAAAGGAAGTTTTTCAGGACATATTAGCATTGCAGCAAGGTGTTTCGGAGAAATTTCCAGATAGACGTTATGGAGGTAAGTTAACGCGCACGCGCGCGCACACACACACACACACACAGACACACAGATACAGATACAGATATAGATATAGATATAGATAGATAAATATACACATACATATATACACACACATGCGCACACACATGGACACACTCAAAGTGCTTGAAAAAGTAGTTTCAATTTTTGTTATTAAAATAAATGATGTAATCAATAATTTATATGATAAAAATGTTATAAAGCTGTATCTTGGCAGATATTTCTCAAATATTTATTTTGAAATATGGTAATACATATTTAACAGTGACATGCGGTGAGGTTTATGACTGGTGAGGCACTGATGTCATCACAATCTTTTTATTAAAATGCCTTTGTAATACAGGGGGTTTTAATAAAAGGATCTGCGCCATTTTGTCCCATCATTTCATGTTTCAAAGGGGTGGCGGGCAAGAGCATATTGCTGAGGACCATATGCGGTGACCACCAGTGGCCAACAACAACAACAAAAGAGATTTTTTGGGGGGGAGCAAGGAGCCAAGGAGTTCCTGGTTGTGTTTTCCACAAGGGACAACAGTCCCTCTGAGGAGGAGAGGAGAGAGAGAAAAAGAGAGGGGGAGAGAGAGAGGGAGAGAGAGAGAGAGAGGGAGAGAGAGAGAGAGAGAGAGAGAGAGAGGATGATGATGATGACAATTAAGTATCAAAACCTTTTGAGTTTGACAATATAATACGTTATCCAAAATTATAAATAATCTTATTTTCAAATGCATTTTTGCCATCTCTCTATTTTTTTCTTTTAAAAAAATCAGACTTGCTTCCAATTTGTGCTTTCTAGCAAACTACAGTTTTCTTGGCAAGAGATCTAGCTTGCCATTGCTTTCGCCATACGTCTGAGAAAGTTTCTTTCTTTCTTTCTTTCTTTCTTTCTTTCTTTCTTTCTTTCTTTCTTTCTTTCTTTCTTTCTTTCTTTCTTTCTTTCTTTCTTTCTTTCTTTTCTCTTCCTTTCTTCCTCCCTGATTTGTTTCCCTCTCTTTTCTCTCTCATTCTCTCCCTTTCATTTCTCTCTCCCTCTCCCCCTTCTCTCTCTAATTTGTTTCCCTCTCTCCCATTCTCTCCTTCCAGCTCTCTTTCATTGCTCTCTCTCTCCCCCCTCTCTCTTTCTCCCCTATTATTTTCATCTCTTCCTTGCATGTGAAGCAAAATACTTTTCTGGGCTGGGATCACGGCAGCAGGGACAGCCACTCCTTCCGCTGCCACCACTGAGAAGTGAATACCTGGCTGTGCTTCGGAGAAGAGCCATGCTGTGCAGGAGACTCCTTAGTGCTAGACTCAGTTCAGCGCGAGCTGCGGTACCATTCCCTTCCTTCCTGAGCCAATATGAAGGGGACCGCGACTCACACTGACCTGAGTCTAGTGCTGAGGAGTCTCTTGCACAGCGTGGCTCTTCTCCACAGTGCAGCAGAAGAAGTTGCTGTTCTCGCCACCGTGATCCTGGGTATTTTGCTTAAACGCGCAAGAAAGAAATGAAAGAGAAAAGGGGAGAAAGAGAGAGAGATAGAGAGAAATGAAAGAGAGCTGGAAGGAGAGAATGGGAAAGAGGGAAAAGAGAGGGAAACAGATTAGAGAGAGAAGGGGGGAGAGAGAGCATATAAAAGAGAGGTGAAGGGAGAGAATGAGAGAGAGAGAAAAGAGAGGGAAACAAATCAGCACTAAAAGCCACCCCTGTCCTCCCTCCCTTCCTCTCCACCACCTTCCCCTGAAAGCTTTTCCCCAAATAATACCAGCAGCCATTTCATTTCCACCAAAGTAGATACATACACACATTCATGCTCGCCCTCCCCCCCACGCACTTACACCAAATAAAAAAATAAAATAAAATAAAAAATGGCAGAAATAGAGAAAGAAGTGAGACCACCAGAAAATAAAAGAAGCAGGAAGCTGGCTCATCCTGTAAAAAGGGAAATCAATGAAGAGATGAAGGTACATCTCTGCGCTCCCCCTTTATTGTCACTGTATTCCAAGCGAGAAGGGTAGAAAAAGGGAAGAGGGGCACATTGAATCACAAGAAGAATGAGCGCCCTCTACTATGAGGCAGAAGAACTGCGTGCCTCACCTACCTTGGGATTTTTTAGGCTTTTAACCCTCATTTAACTCTGCTCAAGCGATCATAAAACACCTTAAAAGTCAGACTAGACTAGATGAGGCACATAGTTCTCCTGCCTCATAGTAGAGGGCACTTTTTAGAGGCTTTTTTAAACAGTTAGGCATTAATAGATAAATTATTTATACATTATATAAACTTATCCATATTAATTCTTTTTAAAATTTCTGAGCAATAAGAGGCTTCTTAAATAAATTTGAAAAGATAATTCAAAACCTTTCTCTTTTTTTGCAGAAAAAGAATTATATACACTATCTGACAAGAAAGAACGGTTATTGGAAAATTTAAAAAGGCTACAAGAAGCTCAAGCTCTTGCAGCGACCCAACGTGGCAGTGTGGGTGGTATGTTTGTGGTGATTTAACATTCTTTCAGCTATAATGTTAATTGGGTGTACTTTGAATTAAGGTGCTTCATTTGTTAGGGAAATTGAGCAGAGCAGAACAGAACAGAACACTTTGTTGGCCAAGTGTGATTAGACATAGAAGAAATTTGTCTCCGGTGCAGGTGCACTCAGTGTACATACAAACAACCAAGTTATATAATCATAAGATACCAATAAAAGAAGGTAATAGAAAAAGTGAAAAAGATAACAGTAAAACAGCCATACCACATGGGTATTGCATAGCATATTAGTTTGTATTTGGTTATATAGACTTTTTGATAAATTTTCTTTGTTAAATTATTATTTCAAAATAATAATTTCCTGATTTCTAACCTTTAATTTGCTTAATAGTGTCATCTTAGATATTAAGACAAAGAACACTTAAATTATGCACTTTAACTCAGTTAATTTAAGAAGTTGTGTGAAATGCTCATTAAAATGTAAACAATTGAGAATATTGGTTGCAAAATTTAATAATTTGTTATGAATTGTTTTTAAATGTTTTTGTAGAAGCTAAACAAAAGGAGCTAACTGAGCAAAGGAAATATTTAACTGCAGAGTTAGACACAATAGTAAAGAATATTGAAAGAGTGGAACGTAGTACTTCAGGAATACTTCTAGATATAGGAGCAAGTGGTAAGCAAATAAAATGTTGTTTTTAAAGCTATCTCAATAGAAAAAATAGGAAGTTGGGGGAAGATAAAGGTTAATACTAATTCATGATCAGCCCCTTCCCTGGTATCAGCTTTGTTCATGGTTAATTCAGTGGCTTTTGGGGACTTGCTTGGGATGTATGTTACCTGTTTCCCACCATTGAACTAGAAATTCAGTAAAGCAGAATTCAACATCAGCTCTAGACAAATGAGACAATGCAATTGGAGAAATGTGAGATTTTATTTCTGCCAGTTTCTCCATATTTGAATCATGCTTGTTTTTCATTTTAGTTATGCTTAAAGCCCTTGGACAAAAATTGTAGTTGATCGTAGGTCAAATCTTTTCAAACATTATCATGATCCTCTGTGCCAGTAATTGAATTCAAACTTTATACTGCTGAGGGGAAAAACTTAATTATTTTACTGGCTCCTTTATGCTGTTGACTGGTATAGTGTTATCTTATTAGTTTGTAGGAAACCACATTTAGCAAAAGGCTTCATGTCCTTCCTAAAGGATTTTCAGTGCTTTTATAAATCATACTGAGCGGGAGCATGAGGGATTGATACTCTGCTATCCTAATCAAAACTTTACTGATTTGAAAGAATCTTTCTGCTGTGAATAGTGCTTCTTTGTGGGTCCCAGGGCAAAGTGGGTAACTAAAATTTGACTGAAGCCAGTAAAGCAATCATTATCATGTTTATGACTCAGAATGCCTCATATAGGCTGTGCAGTATTATCTATGGGAATTGAATAATATGCTGCACATTGACTAATACTCTAGACCCTGTGAAAACATCCAGAATATGATTACTCTAAGAGATCCTGATACTCCTTTACATACAATCTAAAAAAAGTACAGTGGCTATCAATTAGTTTCTTGTCATAATTTGAAACACCTAAATGATTGCTACTGCCTAGAATTTATTGTTCAGATTCTCTGTGTTCAGTAATGATAATTGTATGTCTGATTAGAATATTCTATGAATGAGTCATGAGCTCAAAAAACTACATTTCTATCTTTTATAGATTAGTCAGTATTTTTTAATTTAGCAAATTCCTGTTTATTTGATTTTTAAATCTGTTCTTCATATTTTCTGTTGCCATTTTTTTAATGATGCAAAATGTATTTGCATTAATGTAAGAGAGTCTTACTTTATTATATATTCACTTGTCTCTTAATTATTTTTCATTGTAATGATAAATGTAGTATTTGAAATTTCCATTAAATAATTTATTTTTAATAAGCTTTTTTTTGTGAACAGTGATTTCTTATTTAAAATCTCTTAATTTTGCAGAGAAAGATCTACATGAATTGTTAGAAAAGAAGTTTGAAATACTGGAGGATTTGGCATTCAATCAAAAAGAGCTGCTGGAAGTTCAAGTTCTTGCAGCTGTCCACCCAGATAGTACCTGTGGTATATTTTGGTTTTTTTTTTCTATCTCTGATAACTGTAATCTGAAATTTATAGATGGTTCACAGCCTCTAACCCTCAAAGCTTCAACCTTAAACTGTCTACTGTGGACCTAACCCCATTCCTAAGAAGTCCATAAAGGGGATGTGAATAAGTGTATAACCCTAACCCTGTTCTGCTATCCCCATCTATTTATCATTTCTTTTGTTTATATTTATATTTATATTTATACTTGCTATCTTGTACATGTTTGACAAACTAATAAATATGAAAACAAACACAAATAATGCTGATTTTAAATTGTTCACTTGTTCAAAATAGAAACAATAATTATGAATAAATAATTGTAAGTAAAATCAACAGTTAATGAAAAATAAACAGAAAATTGGACATATTAAAAAATAATTACAACAAAAAACTATTAGTAAAAAAAATTAAAATTAGCAAACTGATCAGTGAAAGTGGTACATTGAAATTACAGCTTCAGAGTGACAAGGAGAATTAATAGGTGAGCCAATATCAATGCAAAAAGTTATTTCTTTAATAATACAAGGAAATACCCCCTGAACAGAGATAAAAAATGAAAATTAGGAGCAATAGGAAAGCCTCCAGAGCCTGGGGAGGGTGAAAATTCCACCACCACCCCGCATGGAGTGTCACTCATGCATGCATGGTGGAGTGTTGCTCGCGCATGCACATGGGAGTGTCGCTCATGCATGCGCAGGGAATCAGTCAGGCATGCATGTGGGTGGGTATGCATGCACACACGATAATGTGCTATATATTCTCTCTCTCCCTCACTCCCCCCACTCTCTCTCCTAGACTATATACCATATTTTTCGGAGTATAGGACACACCTTTTTCTCTTAAAAAAGAGACTGAAAATCTGGGTGCATCTTATACCCTGAATACAGCATTTTTTTGCCTCCTGAAACCCCGCTCACTTCACCAAAGTGGCCATGTATAGTCTTTAGGAGGCTTCTAGAGTGCTCCTGGGGGCTGGGAAGGGCAGAAATGAGTGAAAAATGGGCCATTTTTTTGCTCAATTTTGCCTCCCTCCCAGCATTCAGGAGCACTCTTTAAGCCTCCTAAAGGCTATGCATGCCCCACCCTTTTTTTGAGAAAAATGGGCATGTTTTAGCAAAAATGCGCCACTTTTTGCTCGTTTTTTTGGGGGGGCACTCTCCAGGAGCACTCTACAAGCCTCCTAAAGGCTATTCATGCCCTTTTTTTGGGGGGGGGGGAAGGCCTGTTTTCACAAAAAAACGAGCCATTTTTGGGAGCTAAAGGCTAGAGTCAAATAGTACAATATGAACTTAAAAATAAATAATTGTTGTATGAATTACTGCTTTATTGTATAAAACAATATAAATGAAATTCAATTCTATAATTCAATCATATGCACATTCAATCCATACATATAATCTATATGTATAAAATAGGTTATGCACAATAGAAATGAACTCAGCATTTAATTTAGTATAATAGTTAAACATAGCTATTTTAGTAATATTAAGAATTTTAGTATTACATTTTAGTAATTAATTGTCCTGTATTTATTTTGTAGATTTTAAATTACAAGACCTTACTACAAAAAATAGGCATTTGACTGAATATCTAGAAGCAACTGTACAAGATATACAAGAAATACACGAAATACCAAAAGGCTTTTCAGAAACAATTATTATAACAAGACCCAGTGGCAAGTAGAGAACAGATTATTTAGATTTTATAAAAAATATGTTCAGTTTAATAAGTAAAATATTTGCTAAAGGTAATGTAAATGACTGGAGAAATTTAAGATGTACAAATGCTAGTTGAAAGATAGTGAATAATATACTTTGCTAGTTTTAATTATTTAGTTGTGTCCAACTCTTGAAGATTTTATAGGCAAGTGCTCCCCATGCTACCCTGTCAAACACAGCTTCTTTCAACTGTTGTATATTCAACTTTGTATCAGGTTTGATGTTATCAATTCAGAGTGTTCTTTGTTTGCCACTTCTCATATTGTATTCAAATTTTGAACACTATTACCTCTCATATTCCTTCAATTAGATTTCTATTAAACATCTTTCCAAACACACTTAACATTTTTTGTTACTCTTTTGCAAACTGCATACATAATCAAATGAAATGATATTGATGATGTGCTATTGTTATTGTCTCACTGTTTCTTCCTATTGGAAAGAGACATCCTTTGTATTAGATTTGTATTTACTACATCCAAATATACCTTCAAATCGATATTAATTTCAGAAGTTATTATCTGTTAAAGACTGACCTTGAAATCTAATCATCTCATTATTTAGTCATCTTCTGAAAAGGATGACTTTCACATTTTGGGGTGTGAAATTCTGTATTAAGAATTATCTTCTAATAGTTTCTCCCAAAGACAAGTTACTCTACTTATGACTGCCCATTGAGAATATATTTATCATATGTTCTTCTTTGCTTTTCTTTAACCCATCAGTGCTGCTTTAACACATGCCAGTAAGTATCGGTTTATAGTAGCAAGAGCAAGAGCACTTAGATGCATATATCACTTCATTGTGCTTTACAGCCCTCTATAATCAGCGGTATGATGACCAATGGTAGAACATCATGATTCACTATGATTATCAGTGGTAGAACACTGAAAAATAAAGCCTATGAGGTGAAAAAAGATAAGAGCAATCTTACAGAGGCTACTCTAGGAAAACTTCATTAATTTGTCTTCAAAAGTAAACATGTTTAAATTAAATGTGCATTAAACTAGAAAAATGCTTTATGAAAGCTCCGCTCCATTTGAAACACCATCTACATTTATTGCAAAAGTGTAACTATAGATCAGAACTGAAAAAAGGAGAATTTGGAAAAAACTGCAGCGTTTTAAATCTGGCCAATTGGATGTTCCATAAAAATTGAATAAACAAGGTATGGCGAGTCTAAAAGTGCAGTGACGGTACTGATTGGCGGATTCTTTGTTACATGCTGTGACTCCACCTGAGAGGAAATTCTCTCTGTTCTATTTTTTTTCATGCTGCATACACTCTGCTGCCAAATCAGTTTTATTTGATGTATGTGATATTAGAACATTGATGGCCATAACAACGGTATGATGCTAAATAAAATAATTTCAAAACTGTGAGCAGGTATAATTTTAATAAATCAGGCTCCATCTTTAAGAACCGTAGCTCATTTGGTAACCATTTGCTAATTCTGGTAATATGTAGTTATAAAGATATACAAATTATGTTTTTTCTATTCTCTCTTTTTGAATAGTTATATTATTACTTGCTTTCTATGGGACATACATTGATAAAGTAATATGTAATCTCTTATTGACAGGTAATAATACATTTCACATTTTATGGTTTGCTTTTATTTTTTAAAAAATTATTATTTCCTTAAGTAGAACAATCAAACTTGTTTCTTTTATTGTGATACAATACCATGAACAGTGAGGACATTTTAAACTATTTTTTCAGTTGCTCATTATAAAAATGTTCTTTTTTTCCAGAAGAAGAATTACATGTACTATCTAAGAAGAAAGAATGCTTACTAGAAAATCTGGAATCTAAGAAGAAAGAATTAAAAGAAGCAGAAACTCTTGAAATTAGTCAACCAGGCACGGTCAGTGGTATGTATGTAGTGTTTTTCATACTTTCATTGTTTGTAAATAAAAATTGTCAGATGTATTGCATTTTGTCTTTTTGCTGTAAACTGCTTAGAGTCAAGAGGATTAAAGCAGTATTAATAATTATATCTTTATATATATACATATATATAAATTTATTTATGTATATATATATACTTAAAGTCACAACCCCTGGTATGCCCAAGTATGGGAGGAAGGTCACACTTCCACTCTCTGTCATTAGGCTCGTCACAAGAGACCATCCAGACAGAAACCCAATATTTTTTACTGTTGCCTTTTTTGTTACATTTGTTATATTTATGCTGATAAATAAATAAAGGGAGACTAGTATAGATCTATTTCAAGCTATTTAGCTCTCATCAGCTAGCCATACCCAAGTTTGGGAATCGAACCTGTGCTCCATTGCCTCCCAGGCAGGGAGTTAACCATTTGAGCTACAGAGCTACAGCAATTGCTACAGCAATTGAGCTACAGCAATGGAGCACAGGTTCGATTCCCATACTTGGGTATGGCTAGCTGATGAGAGCTAAATAGCTTGAAATAGATCTATACTAGTCTCCCTTTATTTATTTATCAGCATAAATATAATATAATATAAATATATATTTAAAGTCACAACCCCTGGTATGCCCAAATATGAGAGGAAGGTCACACTTCCATTCAGGGTATGGCTATCTGATGAGAGCTAAATAGCTTGAAATAGATCTATACTAGTCTCCCTTTATTTATTTATCAGCACAAATATAACATATATATATATATATATATATATATATATATATATATATATATATATATATATATATATATATATATATATATATATATATGTATGTTATTTATATTTATATAATTATATTAATAATTATATCCTCCGACGTTACTTAGCAGTTCCTAGGTCCTTGGTTAGGACTTGAGCTGTTGAGCTACCAACCAGCCCCAAAGGCTATGAATCTCACCAAAGATTAACCACATAATAATAAAGGCTACAAATACTTGGGGATGTTAGAGGCCTCTAATTTAATGCATAATAAAGTCAAGGAATTAACTTCAGCCAAATACTTTGACGAATTCGCAAGATATTAAAGTCCAAATTGAGTGGAGGAAACATCATAAAAGCCATAAATACCTGGCCTATACCTGTGATTCGATACTCTGCAGAAATAATTGACTGGACCCAGATGGAGTTGGACAATTTGGACAGAAAAACAAGGACGCTTATGACAGTGAATCATGCTTTGCACCCTAAAAGTGATATTGACCGATTATATCTACCAAGAGCAGAGGGTGGTCGAGGACTCCTACAAGTAAAACAGACTGTGGAAGAAGAAAAACACAGCTTGAATGATTACATCCAGAAAAGTGAAGAACCAATGATTAAGGAAGTAAATAAAGGAGGCCTTTTAAAGACAACTAAGTCAAAAGTTGAATATAAGAAAGAAATAATTAAGAAGCGAGCTGAAAATTGAAAAAATAAAGCTATGCACAGCCAATACTTGAAAAGTATTGAAGGCAAAGCTGACCAAAAGCTAACTTGGAACTGATTAAGATCAGGAGCACTGAAAAAAGAAACAGAAGGCTTTATTTTGGCAGCTCAAGAATAAGCCTTAGCCACAAACTGATGAAGGTAAAAAATCAACATGTTACCACCAACAGAAAATGTCACCTCTGTAATGAGAAAGACGAGACAGTCGACTGCTTGATCAGTGGGTGCAGCAAAATTTCACCAACTGACTACCTACAACGTCATGACTGCATTGCTAAGATTATTCACTGGAAATTGTGCCAGAAGTTTGGATTTGAGTACAGCAAAAACCACTGGGAACATCAGGTTGAGAAGGTTCTAGAGAATGAAAAAGTCAAGATCTTGTGGGATTTCAGAATTCAGACTGACAGGCACTTGGCCTGCAACACACCTGATATAACAATAGTTGAAAAGAAAAAAAGTTTGGTTCATTGACGTTGCAATACCTGGTGATGCATAGATTGAAGATAAACAGCAAGAAAAAAATCACAAAGTACCAGGACTTCCAAATTGAAGTTGAACGACTGTGGGAAAAAAATTGTTTGTTGTCCCAATTGTAATTGGAGCCCTTGGAGCAATATCTAAAGGGCTACCTTGCTATTTGGAAATTTTAAATTTATCAGACTTGAACAGCTTATATCCTCTGACATTACCTTAACAGTTCCTAGGTCCTTGGTTAGGACTTGAACTGTTAAGCTACAACCAGCCCAAAAGGCTGTGAATCTCACCAAAGATTAACCACATAATAATAATAATAATAATAATAATAATAATAATAATAATAATAATAACTCCGCCATTGCCGGTCCCAAGCCCGGATGAGAAAGGAGGAAGGTTGGGAAGGTTGGCATCTGGTCCCGTAAAAAAAACCCCGCCAACCCATACAATATGGTGAAAAAAACAAATAAGAATTCCATACCGCATCGGTCGTCGCGCGGGTTAACAAGGGCCGCGGCGGATGTTGGGGTCCCTGGACATCCGTCGACAAGTGGGCTACAAGTGGACCAGCCAACAAAACGACAAAAATATAGTGCAGATGAAAACCGTGCCATAATGGCCTGTTACTACAACTCAGAGCCAGAAAAAAGAGGCTATTTAAAGCGAATGTATGAATTATGGAAACAACAATATCCAGATTCAAATGTTAGTAAACAACGACTAGCAGATCAAAGGCGATTTATTATACGGAATAAAGTGTTTAGTGAAGTTGAACATGAGGAAATTCAGGCAAATTGCAAAACCCAAAAAACAATATCACAAGCGGAAATAACTGATATTCAAGACACAACTAAAGACATTATAGTAGAACTCCCAGAAGAAGCTCTCGGGGAGGAAATAACATCACCACCACCAGAACCAGTTATCACTGAACCAACTGATGAACTAACTCAAAAACAAAAAGAATTGAAGGATAAGATCATGGAGCATTTTCTGCTTAATGAGGAAAGGCAACGTTTACCATCACTAAAAACTGTGCCGAAGAAAATTTTGGCCCCTATCATGAAAATGGTTAATGCAGTGTTTTCAACAATTGAACCAGGATCCATCTTGGAAACAAACCAGTTAATGTACAGCGCAGCTGTAATAGTCACTAATGAACTAGGCATTAAAATTAAAGTACCTAGTCATACAACAGAAAAAGCATCAAAGCCAAAGTGGAAAATCCGTTTAGAACAAAAAATAAAAAAATTAAGGGCAGATGCTAGTAACTTAAAGAACATGCATGAGCAACGGCTTAAAAACAACAAAATCATAGATCGGCTAATCAGGAGATATAGATTGGATACAAGAAACATCAATGAAGCTGTAGAGATTGTAAAACAGCAGATAACAGCAACAGCTAGAAAAATTGAAAGATATGAGGCACGAATCATCCAATATAAACAAAATCAGCAATTTCGATCAGACCAACGGCGTTTTTATCAAAGTCTTAATGTAAATGGTGACACCAAAAGTGAAAAACCAGAAAAACAGGCCACAGTTGAATTCTGGAAAGAATTGTGGGAAAATGCAAAGGACTACAACAAGGAAGCAAAGTGGATACATGACTTTGAGAAAAGCATTGGCAACAAACAAATGCAAGTATTAGAAATAACAACTGAGATGGTCAAAAATCGAGTTAAAAAGGTAAAGAATTGGACATCACCTGGAAAGGACCAATTACATGGTTTCTGGCTCAAATATCTGACCAGTTTACATGCAATATTGGCCAGGCAACTGAATGAAATTTTACAAAAGGGCCAAATTGATGAATGGTTGACAACTGGAAAAACATACTTGATTCAGAAAGATCCAACTAAAGGAACAACACCTGAAAACTACAGACCAATAACATGCTTGCCAACAACCTTCAAATTACTCACAGGCATTATTGCAGATAACATGATGGATTATTTGGAAACAAACAACATCTTGCCAGTAGAGCAAAAAGGCAACAAAAGAAGGAGCAGGGGCACAAAAGATCAGCTTCTAATTGATAAAATGATATTAGAAAATTGTAAGAACAGAAAAACGAACTTGAATATGGTCTGGATTGATTACAAAAAGGCATTTGACTCACTGCCACATAGTTGGATCATAAAATGCTTAGAAACAACTGGCATTAGCAAAAATATTACATCCTTTACTGAAAAGGCAATGAAACAATGGAGAACTGAGTTGGCAGTAGGGAATGAGAGCTACGGAATGGTTAATATCAAGCGAGGAATTTTCCAGGGTGATTCACTTTCACCTCTTCTCTTCATCATCGCAATGATCCCACTATCAGTAATCTTTAAAAAAATGAAATTAGGCTACCAAACAGCCAAAAAAGCCGAAAAAATTTCGCATTTACTATATATGGATGATTTGAAACTCTACGGAAAGTCAGAAATAGAAATCCAATCATTGACAAATACAGTCCGAGTATTCAGCACCGATATTTCAATGCAGTTTGGCATGGAAAAATGCGCCACTGTATCCATAAAAAGAGGCAAAATCACTGCATCTGAGGGAATTGAAATGCCCAATGGCCAACTAATTAAATGCAAAGAAAATGAAGCCTACAAATACTTAGGCATTCTGCAGTTGGATAACATCAAGCATGGAGAAGTAAAAACTATTGTCAGACGAGAGTACACCAACAGAGTTAGGAAAATTTTGAAATCTAAATTGAATGGTGGAAATACAATCAAGGCCATAAATACCTGGGCAATACCAGTTATAAGATACACAGCTGGCATAGTTAACTGGACACAAGCTGATTTGGACCTTTTGGACCGAAAAACCAGGAAACTAATGACAATGCACTACAGTTTGTTTACATCCACGTGGTGATACTGATAGACTATATCTGCCCCGAAAATCAGGTGGCAGAGGATTATTACAAGTGAAGCAAACAGTTGAAGAAGAAAAACATGCACTGGCTGATTATTTAAAAGAAAGTCAAGAACATCTATTAATCGAAGTAAAGAACAAAAATCTACTGAAGGCCCAACAGACAAAACAAGAATACAGAAAATATGTGATAAAATCAAGAATGGAGAGTTGGCAGAACAAAGCACTGCATGGTCAATTTCTGGAAAAAATAAAAGATAAAGTGGACATGGAACAAACTTGGTTATGGTTAAAAACAGGTACATTAAAGAAAGAAACAGAGTCACTAATCCTGGCTGCGCAAGAACAAGCTATCCGCACAAATGCCATTAAGGCCAAAATCGAAAAATCCTCTGATGATGCCAAATGCAGACTTTGCAAAGAAGCTGACGAAACTGTTGATCACATACTCAGCTGCTGTAAAAAAATCGCGCAGACTGATTATAAATTGCGGCACAATTCAGTAGCACAAATGATCCATTGGAATTTGTGCAAAAATTATAATATTAAAACAGCAACAAACTGGTGGGAACATCAGCCTGAAAAAGTCACAGAAAATCAGATGGTCAAGATCTTGTGGGATTTCCGTATACAAACCGACAAAATACTGGCGCATAATACACCAGACATCACACTGGTTGAGAAAAATAAGGTCACAATCATAGACATCGCAATACCAGGTGATAGCAGGGTCGCCGAGAAGGAACATGAAAAAATCGCAAGATACCAGGACTTAAAAATCGAAATTCAACGACTATGGCACAAACCAGCAGTGGTAATTCCAGTGGTAATTGGCACACTGGGTGCTATTCCAAAAGCACTGGAATTACATTTAAAACAGTTAAAAATTGACAAAATCACCATCAGTCAAATGCAAAAAGCTGCACTGCTTGGATCTGCACGTATATTACGAAAATACGTTACGACGTCCTAGGCCCCTGGGTGGGGCCCGACTAGTAACCAATGCCAAATCCAGCAAAACAACTGGCCGCTGTGATACAATTGTATAATAATAATAATAATAATAATAATAATAATAATAATAATAATAATAATAATAATAATAATAATAATAATAAAACTCCGCCGTTGCCGGTCCCAAGCCCGGATGAGAAAGGAGGAAGGTTGGGATCAGGTTGGCATCTGGTCCCGTAAAAAAAACCCTGCCAACCCATACAATATGGTGAAAAAAACGAATAAGAATTCCATACCGCATCGGTCGTCGCGCGGGTTAACAAGGGCCGCGGCGGATGTTGGGGTCCCTGGACATCCGTCGACAAGTGGGCTACAAGTGGACCAGCCAACAAAACGACAAAAATATAGTGCAGATGAAAACCGTGCCATAATGGCCTGTTACTACAACTCAGAGCCAGAAAAAAGAGGATATTTAAAGCGAATGTATGAATTATGGAAACAACAATATCCAGATTCAAATGTTAGTGAACAACGACTAGCAGATCAAAGGCGATTTATTATACGGAATAAAGTGTTTAGTGAAGTTGAACATGAGGAAATTCAGGCAAATTGCAAAACCCAAAAAACAATATCACAAGTGGAAATAACTGATATTCAAGACACAACTAAAGACACTATAGTAGAACTCCCAGAAGAAGCTCTCGGGGAGGAAATAACATCGCCACCACTAGAACCAGCTATCACTGAACCAACTGATGAACTAACTCAAAAACAAAAAGAATTGAAGGATAAGATCATGGAGCATTTTCTGCTTAATGAGGCAAGGCAACGTTTACCATCACTAAAAACTGTGCCTAAGAAAATTTTGGCCCCTATCATGAAAATGGTTAATGCAGTGTTTTCAACAATTGAACCGGGATCCATCTTGGAAACAAACCAGTTAATGTACAGCGCAGCTGTAATAGTCACTAATGAACTAGGCATTAAAATTAAAGTACCTAGTCACACAACAGAAAAAGCAGCAAAGCCAAAGTGGAAAATCCGTCTAGAACAAAAAATCAAAAAATTAAGGGCAGATGCTAGTAACTTAAAGAACATGCATGAGCAACGGCTTAAAAACAACAAAATCATAGATCGGCTAATCAGAAGATATAGATTGGATACAAGAAACATCAATGAAGCTGTATAGATTGTAAAACAGCAGATAACAGCAACAGCTAGAAAAATTGAAAGATATGAGGCACGAATCATCCAATATAAACAAAATCAGCAATTTCAATCAGACCAACGGCGTTTTTATCAAAGTCTTAATGTGAATGGTGACACCAAAAGTGAAAAACCAGAAAAGCAGGCCACAGTTGAATTCTGGAAAGAATTGTGGGAAAATGCAAAGGACTACAACAAGGAAGCAAAGTGGATACATGACTTTGAGAAAAGCATTGGCAACAAACAAATGCAAGTATTAGAAATAACAACTGAGATGATCAAAAATCGAATTAAAAAGGTAAAGAATTGGACATCACCTGGAAAGGACCAATTACATGGTTTCTGGCTCAAATATCTGACCAGTTTACATGCAATATTGGCCAGGCAACTGAATGAAATTTTACAAAAGGGCCAAATTGATGAATGGTTGACAACTGGAAAAACATACTTGATTAAGAAAGATCCAACTAAAGGAACAACACCTGAAAACTATAGACCAATAACATGCTTACCAACAACCTTCAAATTACTCACAGGCATTATTGCAGATAACATGATGGATTATTTGGAAACAAACAACATCTTGCCAGTAGAGCAAAAAGGCAACAAAAGAAGGAGCAGGGGCACAAAAGATCAGCTTCTAATTGATAAAATGATATTAGAAAATTGTAAGAACAGAAAAACGAACTTGAATATGGTCTGGATTGATTACAAAAAGGCATTTGACTCACTGCCACATAGTTGGATCATAAAATGCTTAGAAACAACTGGCATTAGCAAAAATATTACATCCTTTACTGAAAAGGCAATGAAACAATGGAGAACTGAGTTGGCAGTAGGGAATGAGAGCTACGGAATGGTTAATATCAAGCGAGGAATTTTCCAGGGTGATTCACTTTCACCTCTTCTCTTCATCATCGCAATGATCCCACTATCAGTAATCTTAAAAAAAAATGAAATTAGGCTACCAAACAGCCAAAAAAGCTGAAAAAATTTCGCATTTACTATATATGGATGATTTATAACTCTATGGAAAGTCAGAAATAGAAATCCAATCATTGACAAATACAGTCCGAGTATTCAGCACCGATATTTCAATGCAGTTTGGCATGGAAAAATGCGCCACTGTATCCATAAAAAGGGGCAAAATCACTGCATCTGAGGGAATTGAAATGCCCAATGGCCAACTAATTAAATGCAAAGAAAATGAAGCCTACAAATACTTAGGCATTCTGCAGTTGGATAACATCAAGCATGGAGAAGTAAAAACTATTGTCAGGCGAGAGTACACCAACAGAGTTAGGAAAATTTTGAAATCTAAATTGAATGGTGGAAATACAATCAAAGCCATAAATACCTGGGCAATACCAGTTATAAGATACACAGCTGGCATAGTTAACTGGACACAAGCTGATTTGGACCTTTTGGACCGAAAAACCAGGAAACTAATGACAATGCACTACAGTTTGCATCCACGTGGTGATACTGATAGACTATATCTGCCCCGAAAATCAGGTGGCAGAGGATTATTACAAGTGAAGCAAACAGTTGAAGAAGAAAAACATGCACTGGCTGATTATTTAAAAGAAAGTCAAGAACATCTATTAATCGAAGTAAAGAACAAAAATCTACTGAAGGCCCAACAGACAAAACAAGAATACAGAAAAGATGTGATAAAATCAAGAATGGAGAGTTGGCAGAACAAAGCACTGCATGGTCAATTTCTGGAAAAAATAAAAGATAAAGTGGACAGTGAACAAACTTGGTTATGGTTAACAACAGGTACATTAAAGAAAGAAACAGAGTCACTAATCCTGGCTGCGCAAGAACAAGCTATCCGCACAAATGCCATTAAGGCCAAAATCGAAAAATCCTCTGATGATGCCAAATGCAGACTTTGCAAAGAAGCTGATGAAACTGTTGATCACATACTCAGCTGCTGTAAAAAAAATCGCGCAGACTGATTATAAATTGCGGCACAATTCAGTAGCACAAATGATCCATTGGAATTTGTGCAAAAATTATAATATTAAAACAGCAACAAACTGGTGGGAACATCAGCCTGAAAAAGTCACCGAAAATCAGATGGTCAAGATCTTGTGGGATTTCCGTATACAAATAGACAAAATACTGGCGCATAATACACCAGACATCATACTGGTTGAGAAAAATAAGGTCACAATCATAGACATCGCAATACCAGGTGATAGCAGGGTCGCCGAGAAGGAACATGAAAAAATCGCAAGATACCAGGACTTAAAAATCGAAATTCAACGACTATGGCACAAACCAGCAGTGGTAATTCCAGTGGTAATTGGCACACTGGGTGCTATTCCAAAAGCACTGGAATTACATTTAAAACAGTTAAAAGTTGACAAAATCACCATCAGTCAAATGCAAAAAGCCGCACTGCTTGGATCTGCACGCATATTACGAAAATACGTTACGACGTCCTAGGCCCCTGGGTGGGGCCCGACTAGTAACCAATGCCAAATCCGGTGAAACAACTGGCCGCTGTAGTACAATTGCATAATAATAAAGTCGCCGAGAAGGAACATGAAAAAATCGCAAAATACCAGGACTTAAAAATCGAAATTCAACTACTATGGCACAAACCAGCAGTGGTAATTCCAGTGGTAATTGGCACACTAGGTGCTATTCCAAAAGCACTGGAATTACATTTAAAACAGTTAAAAATTGACAAAATCACCATCAGTCAAATGCAAAAAGCCGCACTGCTTGGATCTGCACGCATATTACGAAAATACGTTACGACGTCCTAGGCCCCTGGGTGGGGCCCGACTAGTAACCAATGCCAAATCCGGCGAAACAACTGGCCGCTGTGATACAATTGTATAATAATAATAACAACAACAACAACAACAACAACAACAACAGCAACAACAAGAACTCCGTCATTGCCGGTCCCAAGCCTGGATGAGAAAGGAGGAGGGTTGGGGTCAGGTTGGCATCTGGTCCCGTAAAAAAAACCCCTCCAACCCATACAATATGGTGAAAAAAACAAATAAGAATTCCATACCGCATCGGTCGTCGCGCGGGTTAACAAGGGCCGCGGCGGATGTTGGGGTCCCTGGACATCCGTCGACAAGTGGGCTACAAGTGGACCAGCCAACAAAACGACAAAAATATAGTGCAGATGAAAACCGTGCCATAATGGCCTGTTACTACAACTCAGAGCCAGAAAAAAGAGGCTATTGAAAGCGAATGTATGAATTATGGAAACAACAATATCCAGATTCAAATGTTAGTGAACAACGACTAGCAGATCAAAGGCGATTTATTATACGGAATAAAGTGTTTAGTGAAGTTGAACATGAGGAAATTCAGGCAAATTGCAAAACCCAAAAAACAATATCACAAGCGGAAATAACTGATATTCAAGACACAACTAAAGACATTATAGTAGAACTCCCAGAAGAAGCTCTTGGGGAGGAAATAACATTACCATCACTAGAACCAGTTATCACTGAACCAACTGATGAACTAACTCAAAAACAAAAATAATTGAAGGATAAGATCATGGAGCATTTTCTGCTTAATGAGGCAAGGCAACGTTTACCATCACTAAAAACTGTGCCTAAGAAAATTTTGGCCCCTATCATGAAAATGGTTAATGCAGTGTTTTCAAGAATTGAACCGGGATCCATCTTGGAAACAAACCAGTTAATGTACAGCGCAGCTGTAATAGTCACTAATGAACTAGGCATTAAAATTAAAGTACCTAGTCACACAACAGAAAAAGCATCAAAGCCAAAGTGGAAAATCCGTTTAGAACAAAAAATCAAAAAATTAAGGGCAGATGCTAGTAACTTAAAGAACATGCATGAGCAACGGCTTAAAAACAACAAAATCATAGATCGGCTAATCAGAAGATATAGATTGGATACAAGAAACATCAATGAAGCTATAGAGATTGTAAAACAGCAGATAACAGCAACAGCTAGAAAAATTGAAAGATATGAGGCACGAATCATCCAATATAAACAAAATCAGCAATTTCGATCAGACCAACGGCATTTTTATCAAAGTCTTAATGTGAAGGTGACACCAAAAGTGAAAAACCAGAAAAGCAGGCCATAGTTGAATTCTGGAAAGAATTGTGGGAAAATGCAAAGGACTACAACAAGGAAGCAAAGTGGATACATGACTTTGAGAAAAGCATTGGCAACAAACAAATGCAAGTATTAGAAATAACAACTGAGATGATCAAAAATCGAGTTAAAAAGGTAAAGAATTGGACATCACCTGGAAAGGACCAATTACATGGTTTCTGGCTCAAATATCTGACCAGTTTACATGCAATATTAGCCAGGCAACTGAATGAAATTTTACAAAAGGGCCAAATTGATGAATGGTTGACAACTGGAAAAACATACTTGATTCAGAAAGATCCAACTAAAGGAACAACACCGGAAAACTATAGACCAATAACATGCTTGCCAACAACCTTCAAATTACTCACAGGCATTATTGCAGATAACATGATGGATTATTTGGAAACAAACAACATCTTGCCAGTAGAGCAAAAAGGCAACAAAAGAAGGAGCAGGGGCACAAAAGATCAGCTTCTAATTGATAAAATGATATTAGAAAATTGTAAGAACAGAAAAACGAACTTGAATATGGTCTGGATTGATTACAAAAAGGCATTTGACTCACTGCCACATAGTTGGATCATAAAATGCTTAGAAACAACTGGCATTAGCAAAAATATTACATCCTTTACTGAAAAGGCAATGAAACAATGGAGAACTGAGTTGGCAGTAGGGAATGAGAGCTACGGAATGGTTAATATCAAGCGAGGAATTTTCCAGGGTGATTCACTTTCACCTCTTCTCTTCATCATCGCAATGATCCCACTATCAGTAATCTTAAAAAAAATGAAATTAGGCTACCAAACAGCCAAAAAAGCTGAAAAAATTTCGCATTTACTATATATGGATGATTTGAAACTCTATGGAAAGTCAGAAATAGAAATCCAATCATTGACAAATACAGTCCGAGTATTCAGCACCGATATTTCAATGCAGTTTGGCATGGAAAAATGCGCCACTGTATCCATAAAAAGGGGCAAAATCACTGCATCTGAGGGAATTGAAATGCCCAATGGCCAACTAATTAAATGCAAAGAAAATGAAGCCTACAAATACTTAGGCATTCTGCAGTTGGATAACATCAAGCATGGAGAAGTAAAAACTATCGTCAGGCGAGAGTACACCAACATAGTTAGGAAAATTTTGAAATCTTAATTGAATGGTGGAAATACAATCAAGGCCATAAATGCCTGGGCAATACCAGTTATAAGATACAGAGCTGGTATAGTTAACTGGACACAAGCTGATTTGGACATTTGGACCAAAAAACCAGGAAACTAATGACAATGCACTACAGTTTACATCCACGTGGTAATACTAATAGACTATACCTGCCCAAAAAATCAGGTGGCAGAGGATTATTACAAGTGAAGCAAATACTTGAAGAAGAAAAACATGCACTGGCTGATTATTTAAAAGAAAGTCAAGAACATCTATTAATCGAAGTAAAGAACAAAAATCTATTGAAGGTCCAACAGCCGAAACAAGAATACAGAAAACATGTGAAAAAATCAAGAATGGAGAGTTGGCAGAACAAAGCAATGCATGGCCAATTTCTAGAAAAAATAAAAGATAAAGTGCACAGTGAAAAAACTTGGTTATGGTTAACAACAGGAAAGAAAGAAACCGAATCACTAATCCTGGCTATGCAAGAACAAGCTATCCGCACAAATGCCATTAAGGCCAAAATCGAAAAATCCTCTGATGATGCCAAATGCAGACTTTGCAAAGAAGCTGATGAAACTGTTGATCACATACTCAGCTGCTGTAAAAAAATCGCGCAGACTGATTATAAATTGCGGCACAATTCAGTAGCACAAATGATCCATTGGAATTTGTGCAAAAATTATAATATTAAAACAGCAACAAACTGGTGGGAACATCAGCCTGAAAAAGTCACTGAAAATCAGATGGTCAAG
The DNA here is from genome assembly GCF_051295495.1 of Thamnophis sirtalis. Classification (NCBI taxonomy): domain Eukaryota; kingdom Metazoa; phylum Chordata; class Lepidosauria; order Squamata; family Natricidae; genus Thamnophis; species Thamnophis sirtalis. Next base: position 20,134,584 of record NW_028261384.1, on the reverse strand, counting down.
ATCTTGTGGGATTTCCGTATACAAACGGACAAAATACTGGCGCATAATACACCAGACATCACACTGGTTGAGAAAAATAAGGTCATAATCATAGACATTGCAATACCAGGTGATAACAGGGTTGATGAGAAGGAACATGAAAAAAATCGCAAAATACCAGGACTTAAAAATTGAAATTCAACAACTATGGCAAAAACCAGCAGTGGTAATTCCAGTGGTAATTGGCACACTGGGTGCTATTCCAAAAGCACTGGAATTACATTTAAAACAGTTAAAAATTGACAAAATCACCATCATTCAAATGCAAAAAGCCGCACTGCTTGGATCTGCACGCATATTAGGAAAATACGTTATGACGTCCTAGGCCCCTGGTTGAGGCCTGACAAGTAACCAATGCCAAATTCAGCGAAACAACTGGCCGCTGTGATACAATTGTATAATAATAATACAGATGGATCATCATTTGGAACACAGCATGCCAGATATCACAGTTGTCAAAAACAAAAAAATACAATTTATTGATATTGCAGTACCAGGAGACGCCAGAGTTGAAGAAAAAGAACTGGAAAAAATCAGAAAATATTGTGATCTGGCCATCAAAACTTTGTGATTATGGATGAAACATGTAACAGTGATACCGATTGTCATTGAGGTGCTTGGTACCATGTCCAAGAATTTTAAAGTACATCAAGAAATTACAGCTTCCTTCCATAATACCAGCAGAACTGCAAAAAACTGTGCTACTCGGAAAATCATATCTCTTAAGAAGGTACTTGGTTGATTTGTGGGTGAAGCTTACAAATAATGTAACCAAATTTTACTACTTTTAGAGAAATATGTTTAGCTTTGATGTTTTTTCTTTAACAGTTATCTGTTCTCTAGATATTTAAATAAAAGAGATGTTATCAACTGATGTCAAACATGTATAATGGAAACCTAGGCAAACAGACTTGAAACACAATTTTGATGTTTTCTGGAATAAGACAATTTATATTATTAGAGAAAAATATTCAGTGAGTGCAAATTGAATTAATCAACTTTAGTTGCAACTGTTATTATTTTAAAAATAAAATTTTAATGGCTTTTATTTCCAGTCCACATTTAACTCTTCTTAGAAATTGGAAAATTATGGAATTAGATTTTATTTTGTGGTCCATCTCCTTCTCCCATTTCTTGATTATTCAAATTTTATGTATAGCGTCGTATTTCACTTAGGAGTGTATTATAAAATGGGCAATTATTTAAGATTGTAGTGTATACAAAAATTGCTATGCCTTATTTTTAGTGGCAGTGCCTGTTTAGTTGCTGTTTTGATTAAACATTTTGAATGTGGAAAAAAATCACCTCAAATCTTCTATAATGAATCTTGAGATTAGTTCACTGCCTATATTTCCTAATACATGTAAATCAATCTAGCAACCAGGATCAAAATGGAATTGGAAAGAAAAAATGATTAGAAATATTTAGTTGTGTTGGATCTGTTTAGTTGGGAAAATAGGAATGTAGAAAGGAACAAATAGTTACCTTCAAGTAGCCAAAGTATTATCATATAAAAAGTGGAGCAATGTTGTTCAGAGGTTTTCAGCATAAGAAATAATGGGCTGAAATCACAAGTGAGCGATGGACATCATAAAAAATTCTGATGATAAAGCTATCTATAATGGAACATTTTGCCTTAGTCATCTGTGAGGGATGCTGTTTTCGTAGATTATATAATTTCCATAAGATTGCAACCTTGCATTCTATAATTTTTCAAATATTGCAGAATAATAAAATCAGCAGTTGTTTTCTCAAAAATGCAGGAAATTATTAATTGCTGTATAAAAATATTAAGTACGAATGAAACAAAATAATGATTTTAAGATAATTGTACTAAAATAGCAGCAGGATTATTTAATTCTTTGAGCAATTATATTGCTCGAAAACATAACTGAATAAGGGTAATAAGCAAACAGATCTCACATCATTTCTGACAATATCTTGAACTACAGTACTTATGTGAATGCCTACAGAGATGACTGCTTGTTTTTGGATGGTTCAAAAGATGGAGTTAATTATTTTGGAAGCTGGAGTTTTGAAAAGACATCTCTGTTTATAAAAATATGTATTCTTTTGGTAATAATACCTATACAAAATTTGAATATTGATATTTAATTGAAGTGGCTTCCACAGATGTAAAATAAATTATTGAATCATTATTTATGCTGTTATATAAATTGGTTAAAAATGTATAAATCAGATATTATTCAGAAAGTATTATATAAATCCATTTAGAATAAAATAGCTAAATAATATTGTGTGCAGTTACGCTTAAGGTAGCTATTCCAGAATATATATTATTGTTTTGATTTTGCCTGAAATTATTTTTAGCACATACACTACAAGAACTAAATGAGCAAAGAAGACATTTAACTGTAGAACTAGAGTCAACTGTAGATGATATACAAAAAATAGAAGATCGTGCTTCAGAAGAAGCCTTAATGAAAAGATCTGAAGGTAAGTGGAAAATAAATGCCTATATATCAGCACCTGCATATTTTTCCAATGGCAGCAGCATGGAATAAAGTATGTAGCAGGTAGTCCCTAGTTTTCTGTATGCCGTTCTAATTTAGTCTTTGGATTCTCATCCAACAGGCTTATTCCCTTTTGAATAAGGTGACCAGATTTTCAGATTGGTAAAGAGGGACACCTTTGACCAAGGGGGGGGGGGGGGGCTTGATTAAAAATTTTATACGGAGCAACAAAAAATTTCACACAATGCAAAAATAGTATTGTAATATTTTTTTTATTTCAGCATAATATAAATTGTAACTCTTGCCAAACATCAACATTTTGATCACGTGACCATGAGGATGCTGCAACGGTCGCTAAGTGTGAAAATGGTCTCTAAGTGCGAAAAATGGTCATCAGTCACTTTTTTCAATGCCATTGTAACTTTGGTCACTATATCACCTTTCTTGCCACAGTTCTTAAGTGAATAAGTGAATAAGTGAACTGCAGGTGGTATTTTGTATTTTGGATAGAATCTTTTTTAAAATAGTCTAAGACAATTTAAAAAAAGAATCCACACAGAATAAATTGAAGTAAAACATTTCAAACCATTCCACACAGAATAAATTGAAGTAAAACTATTTTTAAAAATTCTATGCACAATATATTTCAAAGTATTGTGCATAGAATTTTTAAAAATGGTTTCACTTCAATTTATTTTGGATAGAATCCTTTTTTATAATTGTCTTAGACAAATTTAAAAAAAAGATTCTATCCAAAATACAAAATACCAGCTGCAGTTATTCACTGAAGTACTGTGGCAAGAAAGGTGATATAATGGGCTTAGTGACCAAAGTTACAATGGCATTGAAAAAAGTGACTGATGACCATTTTTCAGACTTAGCAACCATTTTCACACTTAGCGACTGTTGCAGCATCCTCATGGTCACATGATCAAAATTTTGATGTTTGGCAACAGTTACAATTTATATTTGTAAATTGTAGTTATGTTGAAATAAAAAAAAATTACAATACTATTTTTGCGTTGTATGAAAATTTTTGTTGCTCCGTATAAAATTTTTAATCAAGCCCCCACCCCCAGTCAAAGGTGTCCCTCTTTACTGAAAATCTGGTCACCTTGCTTTTTAGGATGCTGTCTAGATTTGCCATAGCTTTCCTCCCCAGGAGCAAGCGTCTTTTAATTCCTTGGAATTGGGTATGTCTAGTTTAATGAAAAGAAGGACTGAGGTATTGTATTGTGGTTGCTGTAATTAATATACTTAATAACTCCATTTAACCCTCACCACCGTCCAGGCCTTCCGCACAGCCTTGAAGAACTGGCTAGCCCGTCAGGCCTGGGGATGAAGATAGTTGCCCCCCCCCGAATGATGAATGCATGTTGGTTACTGTTTTTATTATATGTGTCTTTGTTATTGTCTGTATTTCCCCTTCCCCGATTTTGTGTGAGCCGCCCTGAGTCCCCTCAGGGAAAAGGGCGGCCTACAAATCTCAATAAAATCATAAAATCATAAAATCATTTTTATTCTTTATTTTTTAATAATAATTTTCATAACAGTTGCTCCTGTTTTTGTAATTACTGTTTTATATTATTATTTTAGTAGATTGTTGTCACCCCTGAGAGTCATTTCTATTGAGATGTACACATTTGAACAATAAATGTATTTATTTTCATATTTAAGGAAAGGCATCATCTATAAACTTAGCAAAGGTGTAGCTTCCAAGATGTGCCTTTGGGATCTTGAAGTTGGTGGGAATCTACTCAGAGATTAATTGAGGAAAGCTTAATAACAGGGAGTTCTTAACTTAAATCCACACAGAATAAAACTATTTTAATAAATCCTATGCACAATAAATAAAATATTATTTTAAAATACATTAAAAAATAAAAGAAAAAAGCCCATTTACCAGTAGGCAGACACTCCAAGTCAATCCAGAATGATGTAGATGTTAATACAAAGAACTGAGCAAATTAAAATGGTTAAATAGTCCCAGGGAAATAGTTTTCAAAGAAAAAAGAAGAGCACCATTTTTCCCACACGACTTGAGCAACCTCCAAACTCCGTGCCCCTCCCCTCCGGAAAATCCAGGAAGTAACAGTTGCCTCCCTCTCTAGCCAGGTGTTTCCTCCTGCAGCTCTATGGTAATGGTTCATTTTTTCTTATAAAAGTGAGTAAAGGCACGGGGGTCCGTTTTCTTGCTTTAAAGTTTTAATATCTTCAATGAAAGTACTGAGACAGAGAGAGAGGTTAGTTAGACAGGGTGTCTTTTGTCTTGCCCCGGTTAGGATTTCTTGCCCCGCTTAGGATTTCTTAAGCAAATCCACTGGGCTTTCAACATGAAGCCAGAAAAAAATCGGGACTTTTTTAAAACGCGGAGGGACACGGGAAAAATTGTTATAAAGCGTGAATGTCACGCTGAAATCGGGTCGTCTGGTCACCTTACTTTTGAAGAGGAGTCAGTAGAAAGAACCTCCTTTAAGCCATTGCTGCATGTTTGCCAAATATTTTTGTAAATAAAGTTAGTTATATTGTTGATAAAGCCTGATAGATAACCAAGACTACATTTTGTAAGGTCACTTGGGATTGTGCTTTTCAGAAGTCAGTACAACTCATGGTTCCATGAGTTTTATTCAGTTTAAACAAATGTAATTTTTCCCCTGGCACAAATAATGTAGAATCCTCTAAACAAGCTGTATTGAAATGAAATGGCTAGAATTACAAGAATATTTCTTAAAGTAGTAGGATGGTGTCTTTCGTAAATTCTCTTATCGGGTTTTAATACACTGAAAGATACCTCTTGTAGTTGTAGAGAATTGACGTGTAGGTATTGCAAATAAAATTGTTGAAGAAGCCAACGTTTATGAACATTACTTGAAACTTATCAGAATTAATATGAGGAATCTTTCAAGTGAATAAATTATTCCAATCTACCCCCTTTGTACCTAAAATTCAAAATAAGTTTGATCTTATTCTCTTCCCTAATAAAGACAGATGACTTTTTCCTGTTATTTTAAATTCATTTGAAATTGGGTCATATTCCCTTGGAGGCAAGATATCTATGATTAGTGGTAGGGTGGTTCTCCTAGACTGAGGCTCCTTCTTGATCAGCAGATGGAGGCACCAGCATTGAGAGCTTTTGCCCAGCTTTAGTTGGTATCCCACTTGAAGCTTTGTGAGATTGGAAAGCCCTAATTACAGAGATTCATGCTTTTATTACCACATGATTGGAGTATCATAATACCATGTGGAGATACTTTTGAAGATGATCCAAGCTGCATTTAGTCCAGAATTTGATGACTCAGCTACTGATGGAAGCAGACCACTTCAGCAGCGTAACTTGTGGGCTGAATTCATTCCTTTGTTTAACAATAACTTTCCTGACACAACTGCTTATAAATGTCTGTATGTTTCCGTTGTACGTATATGTAATATTATTTCTCTGGACTAAATTCTTACACTAAATGTAGTGTAAGATCATCTGTGGAGAGGATGCTTAGACCTCTAACATACAAGAAGTTAATATACCGAATATATTATTTGACATCAACATCAACTTACCTACTGAGTTGTGGTTGGCTTCCTCATTGAATTTTTTGGAGGTTTTGAAAAAAAGTTTTCTTATTAAAAAAACATTTGAGTGCTAATGCAAATTGAATGCAAATCCTTTTTTCTTTCTAACTACATGGGGTTTTTATGTTTTTGCTGTGAATATTGGTGGTCACTGAGGAAGCATGTTTTGGACAAACATGATCTGAATAATTGAGAATCTCCATAGATGTTACAGAGGAAGGCATTTTGAAATTGTATTACTTTAGTTTTTTTATTTCTTGTAATCAGCCTTGATTTGATCAGATAGTGGTAAATAGGCATAATAAAAGTATGTGAGAAATCAAGTTTTTAATTGGAGATTTTGAATATAAACATATGAAACAATTTTCCAAAATAACTGTAAAACATTATTGTTTGTAGAAATGAAACTGCATAAACTACGTGCATGGAAGAAGCTTTTATTACAACATTTGGAATCAAATCTGAAACTACAAGAAGAAATCCAGGCTATGGAACCAGATAATACCACTGGTATATATATGATAATTCTTGTTTTATTTATAATTAAAATATGAGGTAATTCTTCTTGAAATCTGTTTGGTTCTGTTAATATTATTTGGCAGTCTGTAAACTGAACAAAATTGAAATAGAAAAAAATATAGAGTAACAGAGCTGGAAGCGACCTTGGAGGTCTTCTAGTCCAAACCCTTGCTTAGGTAGGAAACCCTATCCCCGTGATGGCGAACCTATGGCACATGTGCCACAAGTGACATGTGGAGTCATTTTTCAGGGCACGCGAAGCATTGCCCTGTCAGATCCAGCATGCATGCGCGCACTGGCCAGCTGACATCAGTTTTCATTTTTGGCCATTTTTTGATCTCCAGAGGCTTCCCTGAAGGGAAGGGAGGGCGAAAAACTAGAATTTCTTAATGTTATCCACTCCTTTACCCACATTAAGCTTGTTGCCTGGTAATGTAATTATCAGTTAGGCAGACCAAATCCTCCTCTTATTCTAGCATCTTGCAACAATTTTAATTTTATTTTTGCTTTGTTTCCCTCCCAAATATATTTCAACACTATTTTATTTAAGTCATCAAAATAATCTTTCCCAAATCTAATTGAATTGTCTGAAACAAATATATATATATGGGCAATATATTCATTTTGATTGTAGAAATTCTCCTGAACATTGATAATTGTAAATTTTCCCATTTTGTCAAATCTGTCGCAATCTGCTGTTTAAGCTTATAGTAATTGTTCTCTTTAGGTGTACCTCATCTTGCTGTCAAGTATATTCCCAAATACTTGACCTTGTTCGTGACTTGGATCCTTAAAGCTTCCGCCAATTCTTCCTTTTGTCTTGATGCTATATTCTTTGTCAGAATCTTAGTTTTATTTTTATTTTCAAACTTGCTACTTTACTGTATTCCTCTATTTTGCCTATCAATTTAGGTGCAGTTTCTAATGGATCCTCTAGGATGAAGACCAGGTCATCTGCAAATGCTTCCAATTTGTATTCTTCCTTTTTAATTTTCATTCCTTTTATGTATTTTTCTTCGTAATATTTCTGTTTAAAATTTCTAATGTTAAGATGAATAACAAAGGGGATAGTGGGCAGCCTTGTCTTGTCCCTTTCCTTATTTCAATAGAATCTGTCAACTCTCCATTTATCATTATTCTTGCTGTTTGTTTCTGGTATATAGTTTGTATGCTTGAGTAAATTTCTTACCGAAGTCCATCTGTTCCAACTATAATGACATAAATTGCTAATTCACTTTATCAAAGGTTTTCTGTGAATCTAAAAACATCAAAGCCATTTGTTTTTCAGGGTGTGCCTCATAATATTCCAAAGTGTCCAGAATTATTCTCATATTATCTTTAATTTGTCTCTTTGGTAGAAACCCATTTTGATCAGGATGAATGAAATTATTTAGATTTTTTAAAGTCATTCTGCCAATATTGAAACAAATAGTTTATAGTCTGAGTTTAGCAGGGAAGTGGGTCTTTTTTGTGGAGATTTCTGTAAATCTTTTTCAAGTCTCTTGTAGTCATCATCTAGTACTTTGAAGGCTTGTATTTTCTTTCTCTTCCTTGTATAGTCTACTATCAAGCCTCTGGTGTAGGCCTTCACTGTGTCCCAGAGGTTCTGCGTTGATGTATCTTCTTTTCTGTTTTCTTTAAAAAAGAAAGTCAATTCTTTTCTATTTTCTGTACAAAGTCCTTCTGTTTTAGTATAGTATTATTTAACATCCATCTAGATCTTTTTCTTTGTCCTGCAGTCCTCAATGGAACTGCATCTACATGGAAGGAAGTATGCAGTGGAGTACCCCAAGGCTCTGTTTTAGGCACAGTACTCTTCAACATCTTTATCAATTATTTGGATGAGGGAATAAATGGGAAACTCATCAAATTTGCAGATGACACCAAGATGGCAGGAATAGCCAACACTCCAGAAGATAGGCTAAAGTTACAGAAGGATCTTCACAAACTTGAACATTGAGCACTATCTAATAAAATGAAATTTAATGGTGAAAAGAGTAAAGTTCTACATTTAGGCAACAAAAATGAAATGCACAGGTACAGTAGAGGTGGTACCTTGCTCAACAGTAGTAACTGTGAAAGGGATCTAGTGGACAACCACTTAAATATGAGCCAGCAGTGTGCAGCAGCTGCCAAAAAAGTCAACACAGCTCTAGGCTGCATAAACAGAGGAATAGAATCAAGATCACATGAAATGTTAATACCACTTTATAATGCCTTGGTAAGGCCACACTTGGAATGCTCCATTCAGTTTTCGTCACCACGATATAGAAAAGATGTGGAGACTCTAGAAAGAATGCAAAGAAGAGCAACAAGATGATTAGGGGACTGGAGACTAAAACATATGAAGAACGGTTGCAGGAACTGGGTATATCTAGTTTAATGAAAAGAAGGACTAGGGGAGACATGATAGCAGTGTTCCAATATCTCAGGGGTGCCAATAAGAAGAGAGAGTCAAACTGATTTCCAAGGCACCTGAGGGTAGAACAAGAAGCAATGGGTGGAAACTAATCAAGGAGAGAAGCAACTTAGAACTGAGGAGAAATTTCCTGACAGTTAGAACAATTAATCAGTGGAACAGCTTGCCTCCAGAAGTTGTGAATGCCCCAACACTGGAAGTTTTAAAGAAGATGTTGGATAGCCATTTGTCTGAAACGGTATAGGGTTTCCTGTCTAGGCAGGGGGTTGGACTAGAAGACCTCCAAGGTCCCTTCCAACTCTCCTATTGTATTTTATTGTATTGTATAAGGACACAATGTTTGGCTAAAGAAGGATAGTGTGATGAGCATGGAGGTTGTTTATGCAGGTGTTCTTCTGTGATACTATCAATGTGTGGAGTCTTGCTTTGAAAGAATAAATAGAAATTCAAAGAAAAACGTCTACTGTGACCTTGAAAAGACTTTCATTTTTAAAAGCTTGGATTTACCACCTCTACTGTACCTGTGCATTTCATTTTTGTTGCCTAAATGTAGAACTTTACTCTTCACCATTGAATTTCATTTTATTAGATAGTGCTCAATGTTCAAGTTTGTGAAGATCCTTCTGTAACTTTAGCCTATCTTCTGGAGTGTTGGCTATTCCTGCCATCTTGGTGTCATCTGCAAATTTGATGAGTTTCCCATTTATTCCCTCATCCAAATAATTGATAAAGATGTTGAAGAGTACTGTGCCTAAAACAGAGCCTTGGGGTACTCCACTGCATACTTCCCTCCATGTAGATGCAGTTCCATTGAGGACTGCAGTTGGTCAGCCAGTTACAAATCCATCTGGTGGTGATGCTGTCCAACCCACATTCTTCTACTTTATCTAGTAGTAGGTTATGGTCTACCTTATCAAATGCCTTATTGTAGTCCAAGTAAACTATATCGAGGGCATTCCTCTGGTACACTAATTTTGTCACTTTGTCAAAGAATGTAATAACATTAGTCTGGCATGATCTGTTTTTGACAAACCCATGTTGGCTTTTGGCTATTACTTTGGTTGTTTCTAGGTGTTCACTAATTCATTGCTTTTCCAGAATCTTTCCTGGTATTGAGGTCAGGCTGATAGGTCTGTAGTTTCCTGGATCTGTTTTTCCCCCTTTTTTGAAGATGGGAACCACATCAGCTCTTTTCCAGTCCTCTGGTAATTCCCTGGTGCTCCAGGATTTCTGAAAGGTATAGTTCAGTGATTCTGAGATCTCGTCTGCCAGTTCTTTCAGAACCCAGGGGTGTAATCCATCCAGTCCTGGTGATTTGAACTTGTCTAGGGTAGGCAGGTGCTCACTTACCATTTTCTTCCTATTTCAATTTGTGTTCCTAATCTGATTTTTGTGGTGCTGTTTTTGATAGGTTGGACTGTTTTATCCCTTTGTGTAAAGACAGATGCAAAACATGAGTTAAATAGTTCTGCTTTCTCCCTGTTGCTTGTCACCTTCTTGCCACTTTTTCCCAACAATGGACCAATTGTTTCTTTAACTTTTTTCTTGTTTTCTTCATTGTGAGCCTTAGCTTTCCTCACTTCACCTTTCATGCTCAGGCTATTTGCTGATATTTTGCCTTAGTTATGTCCCCCCTTTCCACTTTTTATACTTATCTTTTTTGTCTTTTATGTTGTCAGAGAGTTTCTTTTGGGAGCTGTTACTTTTCTTCTTCATTGATATTGTGCTAGACTGAGCTTTTGTAATCTCATTTTTCAAAATTTCCCAAGCTTCTTGAGTTGTTTTCCCCTTGAGGATTTTCATCCATGGAATTTTTCCCAAGCTCTCTCTAACTTTATTGAAATTAACTCTCTTAAAGTCCAAGACTCTAGTTTCACTTTGTTCTACTACTTGTGTTTGCATAATGTTGAATTCCAATATTGCATGGTCACTTGCCCCCAGGGTTCCTATGGCTTCAACACCTTTTATCATTTCCTCTCTGTTAGTGACAATTAAGTCTAATATGGCCGATCCCCTTGTTCCCTTGTCTACTTTTTGGAAACAAAGTTGTCTGCTAGGTTCATTAGGAAGCTATTGGATTTTCCACTTGGTGCAAAGTTTGTTTCCCAGTTGATGTCAGAGCAGTTAAAATCCCCCATTACTATTGTGGTGTGCTTCCTACATACCTTAGTTAGCTGACTAGCAAAAAGTTCATCTACTTCCTCTGCTTGGTTGGGTGGCCTGTAGTATAGACCTATGGCAATGTCATTCCCCCCCCCCCCAACCTTTAATATTGACCCAAATGCATTCAAGATAGTTCTCATCATTGTGCTCTATTTCTGTAGAGATGTAGTTACTTCTTATTTGTAGTGCAACTCCACCTCCTCTTTTATTTGGTCTATTTCTTTTAAATAATTTAAATCCTTCTAGCTGTATGTTCCATTTGTAGGTTTCATCCAACCAAGTTTCTGTAATGGCAACAATATCGTATCTGCCCTCTTTTACTTGAATTTCTAATTCGCCCTGTTTATTTCTCATACTCTGTGCATTGGTGTATAGACATTTGAGTCCATTTTGATTGACCCTGTGTTTAACTGTCTACATAACCTGTGTTATGCCTGACTGCCCCTATTTTCTTGCCACTTGTATGATTCATGCACATGGTATGGCACTCACTATTAAATGCTTGGTTTTACTTGACAGTGATAATCTTACCTGCACAAATATCTGTGTTACATGCACTGATAACCCTATGAATTTTAGATTGCTGGGGACAGAAATGTTCTGTATCAATTAATTCTCTGTCCCCGCTGTTCAGTTTAAATGTTTATCCAGAAAATCCTTGAAAGGAAACAACTTTTCTCCAAACGCTCACGTGAAAATAAAAACAATGTTTCAAAACCTCTAGATGGCAGTGTTACTTATTCTCCCCACTTTTACTCTATTACTTTCAATCATAAAAAGTAAAAAAAGTAAAAAAAGGGTAGGGCTGAGGACTATGTCCAGTTCTTAGCGGACAAAGTTGCTCGGTTTCGATCGGATTTGGACTCCGACTTTGCAGATCCAGCCGAGGCACAGGAGGATAATCTGGCAGACCATCGCTGGGTTGAGTTTCAGGATGTTGCCCCTGGGGATGTGGACAAGGCCATGAGAGCTGTGAGTGCCTCCACTTGTGTACTGGACCCGTGCCCCTCCTGGCTGGTTGCCAACAGCAGAGAGGTGACACGGGGCTAGATCCAGGCGGTTGTTACCGCCTCTCTTCGGGAGGGACTCTTCCCCTCCGCACTTAAAGCGGCGGTGGTGAGACCCCTCCTGAAGAAATCCTTGGATCCAGCTGTTCTCAACAATTATCATCCAGTCTCCAACCTCCCCTTTGTGGGGAAGGTTGTTGAGAAGGTGGTGGCCTCCCAGCTTCAGCAGACCTTGGAGGAAACTAGTTACCTTGACCCATTTCAGTCCGGCTTCAGGCCTGGTTACAGCACAGAAACCGCTTTGGTCGCATTGACCGATGACCTCTGGAGAGCCAGGGATGGAGGCCATGCCTCCATCCTGGTTCTCCTTAACCTCTCGGCGGCTTTCGATACCATCGACCATGGTATCCTTCTGCGACGACTGCGGGAGGTGGGGGTGGGAGGCACTGTTTTGCAGTGGTTCTCCTCCTACCTCTCGGACAGGTCGCAGTCGGTGTTAGTTGGAGGGCAGAGATCGACCCCTAGGCCCCTAACATATGGGGTGCCACAGGGTTCGGTCTTATCCCCCCTACTATTCAACATCTACATGAAACCGCTGGGCGAGATCATTCGGCAGCACGGGATAAGATACCATCAATACGCGGACGATACCCAGTTGTATCTGTCCGCCCCGTGCCAACTCAATGAAGCGGTGGACGTGATGAGCCGGGGCCTTGAAGCTGTTAGGGACTGGATGAGGGCTAACAAACTGGTACTCAACCCGGATAAGACCAAGTGGCTGTTGTGTTTCCCTCCCAATAATTTGGCAAGTGTTCCATCACTCAGGCTGGGGGGTCAAACACTATACCCCTCAGACAGGGTTCGCAACTTGGGAGTCCTCCTGGACCCACAGCTGACCTTTGATCACCACCTGTCGGCTGTGACCAGGGGGGCATTTTCCCAGGTTCGCCTGGTGCACCAGTTGCGACCCTACCTGAACCGGGAGGTTCTCACAACAGTCACTCGTGCCCTTGTGACCTCAAGGCTGGAATACTGCAACGTGCTCTACATGGGGCTGCCCTTGAAGAGCATCCGGCGACTTCAGCTAGTCCAGAATGCGGCCGCGCGAGCGATTGTGGGTGCACCTCGGTTCACCCACATAACACCTATTCTCCGCGAGCTGCGCTGGCTACCTGTTGATCTCTGGGTGCGCTTCAAGGTGCTACTTACCACCTATAAAGTCCTTCATGGTAGTGGATCTGGGTACTTGAGAGACCGCCTCCTGCCAATCACCTCCTCGCGACCAATTAGATCACACAGATTAGGCCTCCTCCGAATCCCATCTGCCAGTCAGTGTTGACTGGCGACTACGCGGAGGAGAGCCTTCTCGGTAGTAGCTCCGACCCTTTGGAACGATCTCCCCGTGGAGATCCGTACCCTCACCATCCTCCAGACCTTCCGCACAGCCCTTAAGATCTGGCTATCCCGTCAGGCCTGGGGTTAGATTGTAATCCGTCCCCACCCGAATGATGAATGTTGTGTTTTATTTTTAATTATGTATTGTTTTATGTCTCATTGTTTGTATTCCCCTCCCCATGAATTGTAAGCCGCCCTGAGTCCCCCCATGGAAAAGGGTGGCCTATAAATAAACTTTCCTATTCCTATTCCTATTCCTAAATAAAAATTCAAAAGAGAAAAGGTACAATAAAATCTTAAAAAAATAGAAAAAAACTCTTAGACAATAAAACTTTATTATGTCAGTATATCCAAAAATAAAAGGAAGAAAAGAAATCAATCCGGTGTAAAAGGTAAACTGCATTTGTAAAGTCCGGTTAAATTCCAATAATAAAAAGAGGGGGGAAAAACGTTCAGTTTGACTTTGGCTCAAATTTGCCACTTATTCTCTTCAGTCTTCACTTTTAATTTAAGTTTTCCTTATTTAGGGTGTTCTCTCAAATTAAAAAAAAAAGAAATTTTCACCAAGACGACATACTCTCTCTTGCCCTTGCATTCCAGAATTGTCAACAGTTTCAGCAGTAATTAATGGCTGCCTCGCAGTCGCTGATAAAAGGGGTTTTTCCCAGATCACCAGAGACTTTGCAATGTCTGTGGGATCAACAGGATGTGCTCCTTCCTGTTACCATCTCTACGTGACGTTTAGGTCCGGATGGAGTGTCCAGCCACCTGGATATCGGCAGCGATCTTGGAGCACCAAGATCACCCAACCATTTCACTGCGACATCAGCACCGCCTTGATGTAGCATGTTTTTGTATCTGTTAGAATTATTTTACTATTCTATTCAAGGATGGGTTCCAGCAGGCAGTACTGCTGGTTCGCTTATGTGAGCATTTCGTGCATGTGCATGCACTTGATGCATGCTGCACGCTTATGCATACTGCAATTAAAATTGTTCTGCACATGCGCAGAACTGAAAAACAAAATGGTGCTGCCATCCGAAGAACTGGTTTGGGGGCATGGCAGGTCTGGGTCGCTGCCAGTTTCAGCGACCCAGGTCGCCAAACCACTACCGGTTCGCCCGAACCAGTTCGAACTGGTAGGAACCCACCACTGATTCTACTGCATCGTCTGTAGCCCTTTTTATGAAGATTCTCTCTGCAAGATCTGTTGAGCCATTATTTGTTCTTAGCCCTTGACCATCATATGTCATTAACACTTGGATTTTTAACCCTGAAAGGAGACATTTTGCAAGCCTGCGAGTGGGCAGGACAATTGTATGTCTGAATCAATGAAAATAATTTAATATTAACTGGAATTGTGCTTCTGGTCATTTGTTATAACAAAGTAAGAAAAACATGAAGCTAAGTTAAATGTAGTAATTTATCAGGTTGGCTGCTCTTAACCCTATATATCAAAGATAACATGCTTCAGTCTTAATAGATTTTTGTGCTTAAAAAGACAGCCAGAGGAAATCATGGAAAATACGAACAGTAAAGACCAGTGACGTGCGGTCAGCTTTAGGGCTGGTGAGGCACCTTTTAGACTTGTGGACTTCAACTCCCAGAATTCCACAGCCAGGCATGCTCAGTTCCGATTTAAAGTGACAGCATTTTCCCCTCTTGCAAAATAAGTTTTCCCTTTGTTTTTCTTCTCTCTCCCCCTCCTTCCTCCCTCTCTCCCTCCCTCCCTCCCTCTCAAACAAACACAGAAGTTGGATTGAATATATTTTCCAAAGGCTTGAAAGCAGCTCCTCTGCCATATCCCCCCCTTCCCCTGCTGCCTTCCGATCAAACTTTTTGAATTCCTCCCCCCTCCCCACACACGCACCTTTTTCCAGCTGTTTCAGAGATGATTTCAACTCTGCTTCTGCCTGCCTTGCCCTGCCCTCCTCTCATGAAAGGCCAGAGCTCTGTCAGACTGAGCTAGTTGCTCCCAGAGAACTCTAAAAAGCCTCTAAAAATGCCCTCTACAGGAGGCGAGAGAATACATGCCTCATTTGCATAAGGAATTCTTCGCATTTTAACCCTTGGTTATCTCTTAAAAGGCAAAAAAGTCCTTATGCACAGGACGCCCCTACCTCCTCCTATGGTTAACACAAAGCACTGTTCTAAGTCACTGTGAATCTGGTAGCAACTACCTTGGCTTTAATTATTTTTAAAAAATTCTTTAAAATTCTTTCCTTTTCCTCATGACTGGTGAGGCCACGCCTCCCCTGCCTCTAGTGACTGCACGTCCCTGGTAAAGACAATAGGACCTGCAGCCTCTATACTGTAAAATTCATTGTTAAAGGTGAACAATTGAAATCATTGTCTGAAAACATTCTTATATATTAAAAAAAATCATTGATTTCAATATTGCTTACTTTCATGTAGGTTGGCATTTATCTGGGCCAAATTCTATAAATTGATTAATGCAGTCACTTCATAAAGATATCTTCCTTTGAAGATTTAAAATTTATATTAATATTACTTAATATATGGTTATATTAAAGATTATCTTAACATACCTTGTAAGTATATTTTTATCAAATGCTTTCTATTTTTTATCTAGAAAATAAGATAGAGGAATTACATGAACAAAGAAAGGTTTTAATTGAAAATCTGGAAACAGTTGTGGAAGATATAAATGATATGAAAAATTATATTTCAGAAACAGGAGGAATTATCAAATATGTTGGTGAGTAAGAAAAGAAATACCATTAAAACAATGGGCATCCTTAGGGACTGTGACATAACTTGCTTCATGACATAAACTTAATTCCTTTTATATATGCATCTAATACATATATATACACATATCTAAAGGACAGAGCATGTAATGTCACAATGGATGTTTTGTCATTTTGATAACACCTTCAGATTCCTTTCTTTATATTACTTTGTTTTATTAGGATAATGATCATAATTATTATTTTTTAAAAAAACATTCTACATTATTTGTAACTATTTAAAAATGATCACATAAATTGATATAATAATAAATAATGATCGACTATTTGGCAATCAATTCTAAAGGGCTAATAAAGGTTAAAACATTTATTTAAACCCCATAGGCCATCTTATCTCAAGATAACTTGAAGAGTTATTGTAAGAAGAAAAAAATTGTGCTGTATCAAGAAGCAAACATAATTCATATGATTTTTATTTATTTATCAACTCATCCACTGTGAGTCGCTAATGAAACCCTCAATACAAAACTCAATGACCCCCTAATGATAACAATCATACCAACTATTTGATGGGCTCCATATCTCCTGAGACCTCCAGACCTATTAGCTAAAACTATGTCTTCAGGGCCTTTTGAAAGTGTCAAAGTGGGGGCCAAACTTATTTCCGCAGAGATGATGATCCACAAAGAGGAAGCCCTTCTTCTTGGTCCTACCAAATGGATTTCCTTAAGAGAGGGTATTCATAATAAACCCTGCCTCCCAACTTTGATGAGATAGGTAGGCATAACTTGGCAAAGATGGTTCTTGAAATAATCTGGCCACAGGCAATGTAGAGTTTTAAATATGACAACCAGCCTCTTGAATTGTAACCAGAAGTAAATTGGCGGCTTCTGCAAGAAACGTGATACATACGTATGTAAATCTGTACTTGAACAAAATAATGTGGGTTGCCTATTTTGACCCATTGAAGCTTAGGTTACTTTTCAAGGACTGCCCCACTTTGAGTATATTGCAGTAGTCAAGAGTGGAGGTGATTAAAGTATGGGTGACTGTGGTTACTTAAACATATAACTTGGCTCATTTAACTTCTGCTCCTGGTGGAAAAAAGTAAAATAGAGCTTCTTAGAGGCTGGCTGAGATGAGTTAGGGAAGTGGTTCCCAACCTGTAGTATGCACATGCCTGAGGGGTGTGCGTGGCGATGTCATCATGGGAATTCTGCAAAGGCTTAAAGAAGTGTTATGATTTAAAAGTTGAGTTAAGTCTTGGTGGCCCATGGCCATGGTCTGTGGACCCAAAAAATATTTTAAGGGAGTTTGTGGTGAAGAAAAGTTTGAGAACCACTGGGTTAGGGTACTCCATAATGGCAGAAACTGTGGCAAAGAAATGTATGCCTCATTAGTTCCATAACTAGCATTGTTTTATTGAAGGGATTCAAACTATTGAAGGGACTTGAACTATGCCAATCTTGTCAAATTGTATAGTACAGACAGATATAACTAGAGACAGATGACAACAGCTTGAATTGCATTTGGTAGCCCTGATGAAAAAATGTGCAGCTCACAGTTATTACTTTTGGATCAGCTGCAGCCTCCAAATGATAGTCTTTAGTTATGTGAAATTTTCTGTAGGCCTAATTATCTTGCATCTCAGGAATCTAGGGTGAATTGGTGGACTTTTTGTCCAAGTCCTACTTGTTCCTTACTATATGTATTATACCAATAAAGGAGAATATTTGTAGCCCAGGGTTGAAAAGTGGGATTCTTGGTGCTCTCTGAACTTGCTTGTTTTCCGGCAGACATTTCATTATGCCAACTAGGTAACATAATCAGTGTTAATAAGACCCAGTAAAAGATCCAGCAATCCCAGAAAAAAAAAAGGAGGCACCTACAACATACAATGTAAGAACTGCAACAATCACTATGGAAGGCAAAGAGGCAGAAAACTGGCAGAACACATCCATGAACAGCAACTGGCAATCAGAAGATATGGTGAAAATTCTTTAATTTTATAACATATGGGCAGATTTAACCATAGTTCCAATTGGGAAAATGTGATAATCCTAGAACAGGCCAAGTCTAAAAATGCCAGAGAATTTCTAGAAGCCTGGCACAAATCAGACCGCAATAGACACAGAGACATTAATAACATCTATAGACTATGCAAAAGAGACAATCAACCATCCCAAAAGAGAACAAAAAGATTCCAGCACTCTTCATCAGTATTCAGCACCCAGATCAGCATATATTAATTTCAAAATTAATGTCAGACTAACAAGTAAAAAATATCCCAATAAAGAAACTTCCAAAGAGCCATCAATGAACAGCCTAATCAAAGAATTTTTAACACCACTCACATAGACAGGCAAGTCACAGATAGAATCAAGATCATGTGAAGTGTTAATACCACTTTATAATGCCTTGGTAAGGCCACGCTTGGAATACTGCATTCAGTTTTGGTCACCACAATATAAAAAGGATGTGGGGACTCTAGAAAGAGTGCAGAGAAGAGCAACAAAGATGATTAGGGGACTGGAGGCTAAAACATATGAAGAACCGATGCTGGAACTGGGTATGTCTAGTTTAATGAGAAGAAGGACTAGGGGAGACATGATAGCAGTCTTCTAATATCTCAGAGAAGAGGGAGTCAAAGAAGGGGGAGTCAAGCTATTCTCCAAAGCACCTGAGGATAGGACAAGAAGTAATGGGTGGAAACTAATCAAGGAGAGAAGCAACTTAGAACTGAGGAGAAATTTCCTGACAGTTAGAACAATTAATCAGTGGAACAACTTGTCTCGAGAAGTTGTGAATGCTCCAACACTGGAAGTTTTTAAGAAGATATTGGATAACCATTTGTCTGACGTGGTGTAGGATTTCCTACCTAAGCAGGGGGTTGGACTAGAAGACCTCCAAGGTCCCTTCCAACTATTCTGATCTGTTCACCAGTATATAAACTGACACCAAACAGTACTGCTTACTGGGACTTACTTAGTTAGGGTAATGAAACGTCTGCAACATCTGCAAGAAAAAAAGCAAGCTCAAAGAGCACGAAAGACCATTATATGTATTACAATATAGATATAATGGTCCTTGGTACCATTATATAATATAGATATTATAGATAGATAGAGATCTATCTATCTATCTATCTATCTATCTATCTATCTATCTATCTATCTATCTATCTATCTATCTATCTATCTATCCATCCATCCATCCATCCATCCATCCATCCATCCATCCATCCATCCATCCATCCATCCATCTATCTATCTCTATAATATCTACCGGTATCTACGAGATATATATATATATATTTAGTGTCACAACCCCTGGTAACAGCTTCCATTATCTGTCAATCGGCTCGTCACAAGAGTCCATCACGACAGAAACCCAATATTTTTACTGTTGCCTTTGTTACACATTTTGTGTTATATTTGTGCTGATAAATAAATAAAGGGAGACTAGTATAGATCTATTTCAAGCTATTTAGCTCTCATCAGCTAGCCATACCCTTACTGGGATTCGAACCTGTGCTATATTACATCTTAGGCAAACGTCTTAGCCATTAAGCCACAAGTTCTCCTTATCAGCTGAAGCCAGGGAAGAAGGTATATAGTGTCACAACCCCTGGCAAGCCCCAATTATAATGGATATAATGGATATAATGGATATAATGCTAACAGCTTCCATTATCTGTCAATAAGGATAAGGGTATGGCTAGCTGATGAGAGCTAAATAGCTTGAAATAGATCTATACTAGCCTCCCTTTATTTATCAGCACAAATATAACACTATATATATATGTATGTATGTATGTATGTATGTATGTATGTATGTATGTATGTATGCATGCATATGCATATGCATATGCATATGCATATGCATATGCATATGCATATGCATATGTATATGTATATGTAGTGATCTTCCTCCCATATTTGGGCATACCGGGGTTTGTAACTCTAAATAGATACCTTTCACCCTGGCTTGGCTGATAAGGAGTCGAATCCTGTAGCTTAGTGGTTAACACATCTGCCTAAAATGCAATACAGCACAGGTTCGATTCCCAGTAAGGGTATGGCTAGCTGATGAGAGCTAAATAGCTTGAAATAGATCTATACTAGTCTCCCTTTATTTATTTATCAGCACAAATACAACATAGATAGATAGATAGATAGATAGATAGATAGATAGATAGATAGAGAGATAGAGAGATAGAGAGAGAGAGAGAGAGATAGAGAGATAAAGAGAGAGTTTAATAGATTATTTTTCACCATGCATAATATTTAAGATCAATGTGATCCCAACTGTTTCTTTATTTTAATCATTATTTTTTAGACAGTGATTTGGAAACTCTTCATCAGAAGAAGGAAATGTTTTTAGAATGTTTGGAGATAAATTTAAACAACCTTCAAGAAGCACAGATTGTTGCAGTTACTAATCCAAGCAGCATCAATGGTTTGTATAGAATAGGATTTGGTAGCCATTGGCTCTGAGTTGGACTGGATGCCTCTGATAAATTAGCTTTTTACAGTTTCTGGAACTTACTAGTATCATGATTTCTAAAAATTATTTCCATAGTTTTTTGTATGTTGGTGTAGAAAATATGGAAAAACAATATATCTAAACTACTTTCCAAAATGCACAGAAAATCTCAGTCTCAACCCTTTATGTGATAAATCTTTATGCATTGTGCATTATTATTTTTTAAAATTTTATTTACAAAACATGTAAAATACACACACACAAAACTTAGACATTTACACAATACAATAGCAGTTAGACTTATATACCGCTTCATAGGGCTTTCAGCCCTCTCTAAGCGGTTTACAGAGTCAGCATATCGCCCCCAACAATCCGGGTTCTCATTTTACCCACCTCGGAAGGATGGAAGGCTGAGTCAACCTTGAGCCAGTGAGATTTGAACAGCCGAACTGCAGAACTGCAGTCAGCTGAAGTAGCCTGCAGTCCTGCATTTAACCACTGCGCCACCTCGGCTCTTACATACAATACGAAAAGGAGCTTCCTGTTCTTTCTAATAGCAATTGCCAATCAATATCACTCACCTTATATTGTTTCCCCTTCTATTATATTTCATTTGTATTTCACCATTCTTAACCTTGTTATCTTACTCCCCTGTCTGCTATATTGGCTGATTACCTATAGTAAGTTTAAACCACTTGGATACATATATATGTGTTAATTCTCCTTAACAACTATTTTGGGGCTTTGTTGTCTTCCTTCATTGATCCTTGTTTCTTTCCTCCATCCACCTATATCATTTATCCCATATCTGGTAGTATTCTGTTTCTTCTTTTCCCTGGATTTATTTTGTTAATTTGTCCATTTCAGCATAGCCTTTCTTATTAATTTATCTTAGCTTGGAATTAATTTGTTTTTCCATTTCTGGGCAAAGGCAATCCTTGCCACCGTAATTATATGTAATATTAAATACTGAATTTCTTTTTTTAAAAAAAAATCACAGTCATTATTCCTAATAAAAAGAACTTCAGGTTTCCATTCTATTTTAACACCTGTTATTACGTCTAGCCACTTCTTGATCCTTTTCCAAAAAATTTTAGCCTCATCACGGGTCCACCATAAGTGGCAGTATGTTCCATTTATTGATTCACCTTTCCAGCATTTGGGGGAGATATTTGTTGAGATTTTAGCTAACCTTGTTGGTGCCAGCTGCCACCTGTAAATCATTTTGTACTAATTTTCCTTGTATGCAAATGATAGTGTCATTTTAAAGTTTGTTCCCCAAAGTTTTCCCATTTATGCAATTCAATATTATAGCCAAAGTTCTGTGCCCATTTTATCATTTGTTCTTTCACGATTTCCTCTTCCATTTTATTCTTCAGGAGAAATTTATATATTCTCCCTATCTTTCTATCCGAGCTATGAATTATTTTATCCAATTCATGTGGTTCTGTTTCAATGTCATATATTTTAGTATCATTATTGTGTTTAGTTTTGATTTGCAAGTAGGTTAGCCAGTCAACTTTCATGTTTTGTTCTGCCAATTCTTCAATTGTTTTTAAATTTCCCTGTCCGTCAATTATGTCTCTGTATCTTAGCATTTTATTCATATCTATAAAATTTGGATGGGTCATCCTTTCTGCCAGTGATAGCTACTTCAGGGTTTTTACATAGTGGGTTTTGTTTCTTTTGAGCCAGTTTTGCAATGACGCTCTTCTAATTTTGAAAGTATTTGTGTGTTGTTGTTTTTTTATCTTGTCAAATGTTTTATTTTCATTTTTTCATTTTCATTTCATACAGTCACATATATACTGTGCATGATTGGGGCCATATAACATTGGGCAATAAACACAGCCATCCTTGTACTCCCCAAAATACAAAACCAATATACCACTTCAACCCTCCATACACCCTTTCTTTCTCCCCCCTCCAACTTTCCTTTCTCCCCTCCAACATTCCCCTCTCCTACTTCCCCTCCCCCTCTATCACTCCTTTCTCCCCCTCCCTTCCATCTCACCCTCCTTCCGATCCTCTCTCCCACCCTCTCTACTCCTCCCTCTTCTTTCCCTATACTCCTCCCTTCGGTGAATTTCTACTATCTATCAATATATTCAGCTTCTTATTTTTATACTAAAATTTAAAAAAAGCAACAGTATACAAGTGCAATCATGTTACTTTAAAATCTGGCACATACTATATTTCCCCCCTCCCCCCTATGACCCCACCTCCCTTCCCCCCTCCCGACTTCCCAGAGCCCGTACACGGTATAGCTTTTTATCAAACACAGTCTAAGATGTATTAAAACCAAGAAAGTTAGGGGGGAAAAAAAATAAAGAAAAAAAAAGGGAAAAGAAAAAAGAAAGAGAAGAAAAAAAAGTCAGTAAAATCTCTGCGTTGAACTCAGCTTCTTACCGTTACACAAACTTTAAGCAGTTTACATTGTTCCTAATCTTAATTGTTCGATTACCTGCAGGATTTCCCCAGAAGTTATTTGTTGATTCAGCTTTTGCCTGTACTCTTCTCTAGCTAGGGGCCTTATCTCTTTATCTAAGTATCTGTCTGTTTCTAAACCCTTAATTTTGTCCCCTTTGTGCCTCCTTCCTCTATAACACAATTTGGATACATTTCAAATTTTTCTTTTGGTATCCTCTTCCAACTCTTTTCGTTTTTGCCCTTGTTTATGTCTATATATTTTTTTTGTATTCATCAGTACTCCTCTCATATATGCTTTACTTACGTCTCCTACAAATTCCCTGAATATACCCTTATTCATATTCAGAACAAAGTATTCAGATAGCAATTTTTTACAATCATTAATATACTTTTCATATCAAAATAAACTCCCATTCGACCTCCAAGACTTTCTTGCCTGCACTACCCTTCCCAATTCCGTCCAGATTGGGTTATGATCCAAGAGAACCCTCACCGCAATCTTTGTCTTCTTCACCCTAGAAGATAAATCATTAGTGATTTGTATAAAATTCAAAGTTGTCCATCAAGTCTTTTTCCCTTCTAGAATTAGGTCTAATGCGATATATCTTCCAAAAGGATCTGCTTCAGTTCACTCAGCCTTAATGTCTTTTCTTAAGTATACAACTATACCATTTTTCTTTTGCGTAGCAGAGGTCACAAAATATTGACCAAGTTCGAGGTTGAACAGATATTTTGGATCAGTTAATTTAATATGAATTTCTTGCAGACAAGTTATATCGTTCTTGAACTGTTTGAGATAGTAAAATATTTTCTTTCTCTTCTGTAAAGAGTTCAGACATAACTCCTTGATCAATGGCCGATGATTATTGAGGTTGTTGCAATCTGCCTTGTTTTCCCATTCGTCTGGTAGTCGTACGGCTAGGTCCTTGTTCTCTGGTCCCTTGCCCTTCTGGAAGGAGGAAATGGTGCTTTCTGTCTGGTAGTTGTATGATTTGCTGTTTATCTTGTCCTTCTCGTAGTCTTTCTCCAGATCCAGATGATTCAGGGTGTCCCACCTTCAGAGTCTTGTGATAGAAATCTCGGGCTTCCCATACAGAGTTGAGACGATATTTTTGCTTATCAAATGTAATTATAATACCAAATGGCACATCCCATCTATACTGTATCTGACGGTTTCTGAGTTCTTCCACTAGAAAAGCATAATCTCTCCTGGCTCTTAGCATTTGGGGTAGTATTTCTTTCAAGACAATCAAGTCCTGTCCGCCAATTTGTAGCCTGGTATTATAGGATTCTTGTAGTATCACGTTTCTAGACTCTCTTGTAGTAAAATATATAATTACATCTTGAGGAAGTTGTCTCTGTTTTGCCGCCCAAGAGTTAATGCGATAAATTTTTTCGATCTGCCAGTCAAAGTTGATCCCCGGTCTTCCCACCAGACGATTAAAGGCCTCTGAGAAAATCTGCTTCAAGTTCTCCTGTTCGTTTTCACGCAGCCCCCTGACTCTTAATGCAAGCTCCATCTGTTTGTAGTGTATCATAACAATTTGTTTTTCTGCGTTTTCAACTTTTTGTTGCATCACTTCAATTTTGGATGTCAAGTTAGTGTTGGCTTCATCAAGAACCTCTAGCTTATCTTCCATTCCAGCAACATATTCTGTCAATACAGTTACAAGTCCCAGCATATCGTCCTTTGTTTTGGCAATCCTAGTATCAAGCTTATCACATAAGTCTGCATTAAGTTTCTTTATCTCCTCTCTAAATTCTCTAAGAGTCTCAAAAAAAAAAAATTCTTTCGTTAGCAAATCTCCAGTAGGGGCGTAGAGGGTGAAAGCTGCAACTTTGTGCCAAGTGCGTGAGGTGTATTCCTAAAAGGACGTCTCTCCGACTTTGATTTTGATGCCATTATTTCTTTTCTTCAAACAATTATTCAACAATTATTCAAACTCTACTGGCTCGTTGTGTAGCTTGCGAGAGAAGAAAGTATTAAGTCCCCCCTTTATTTGTTCTTAGAAGTTTTTCAAAAAGTTTCAGAAAAGAGCATTGTAACAAAGCAAGTTTCAAAAGATTAGCATTGTAATGAAGCAGTTCATATTCATCTCTGTTTAGAATGTCTCTATATTAACAAGGAGGTTTTACAGCTTTTAAAAGTTGATAAGAAAAAAAAATCTTGGTAGGTCTTCAGAGAAACAAAACTAATTAGTCAGAGAATGCTATATGGCTGTTCCTTTGATCTTTCTCTCTGTCGGCCAGTTAAGAATGTGGCATCCGCCATTTTAGGAGCTTATTTTTTTAGAAACCCGATGCACAAAGAAAGCTCTTTCTTTAAAAAAACGGGGGGGGGACAGATAAAGTTCTCGGGTACGGACTCTGCTTGTATTAATCTCAAATAGATATATCAAAAATTGTCCTAAGCGGGGGTTCCTTACTTTGCGCCGTAGTGGTTACGGCAGAAGTTCCTGGCTCGGAGGTGTGATTCAGCCTTCGGTAGGCTCCCCTTCCGTTTGCAGCAAAAAAAAAAAAAAGCTGCAAACTTCAAAGAAAAGCTCTTGCCAGCTGGATCTCTCTCTCATCTTCTTTGCCTGAAGAGTGAGTTTATCTACCAGGTATTTAGGCAGATAACGCAGCCAGGAACCCGGGGGCAGCTTGTTAAGCTACCGCCATCAGCAAGGTCCCGCCCCGGAAGTCTTTTATTTTTATCATCCCATAGGAATGTATGCAACCTGCTTGCAAATCATGGCCTTCTAAAGTCAAAATTATTTTGTTCTTTAGCTCTATCCAATCTTTCACCCATGTTATTGTTACTGCTAATGTGAATAATTCCCAATTTTGTAATACTAAACTCCCTTCTCCTTGCTATTTTGCATTGACTTTAATTTAATCCTCATTGTGCATTATTCTCTCACTAATTGCATCTCCAAGTCCAAAATTACACTCTGATCACACACTACAGGATATTCTAAAACTAGTATACTATAGAAGATTATCTATCTACTTGATTTTCGTGGAGAATCTTAATTCTCTGGCATTTTCAAACTGTGTATATTAGTATATTTCTATTTTTGCTAAAATATTTTTTGCAGAACAAAAAGTAATTAATCTCACAAATGAAAGAAAGCTTTTGGTTGCTGGTCTTGAAGCAGTTATTCAAGATTTACAAGACATGCAAGATAGTACTAAAGAAAAAGTTAAAAAATCCAAAAGTAAGTATAGAATAAATTTAATGTGTTTTTATAAGAAATCCATGTAATATCTTCCACATGCTTTGTGTCTCATCCTTCTTTTGTAAAACTAGCAAAATGATTCTAGATTTAATGGTAATTTAATCTATGAAAAGAGAAAGACAAAATATCTACATTTTTGAATTTTTAAAATTTCATTTAATTTTTAAAGGTTTCCAATCAAATTTGAACCTGACAAATTTTTAAGTTGATGTGTGGGTTTGTGTGCGTGAAGTATTAACAACTACAGGATGATAGGAGGGAAGGTTGAAAATTGGCTAGAAAATAACTTATTTAAAAGCTCATAAAAATCTCTCATCTAGAGAAAGGTTATTTGACAAGATATATTTTCTAAAATAGAGAAAGCTTGTAGCTAAAACCAATATATTTTTCAAGGACTAAAACTAGTATTCTGAAATTATTTTTTTTCCAGAACAGTTTTTGGAACAACTATGTGAACAAAAAGGATTGTTATTAGAAAAGTTGTCATCAAATTTGAAAGACTTAAAGCAAGCACAGGCTCTTGCAGCTGATCAACCAGGCAGTATTAATGGTAAGTCTTTTGTAAGATATAATAATGAATAAGTTGTAGTAATTATTCATAGCTATAAATGACAAAAATAACTATCTCAACATTATTTTTATTATTCAAAAGGGCTAAAATATTACTACAATAATTAATTCTATCAAAAGCCATTTTGATATAGTGGTTAAGGAATTAGGCTTGAAATCAGCAAATGGGAATTCTAATCCCATTTTAGAAGACCTTGGACAAAAAAGCCCCCCACAATTTCTGAGCCTTAGGAAGGAGGCAGCAACAAACAATTTCCAAAAATGTTGCCAAGAAAACTGTGGCAACTTGTCCAGACAGGTTCCACCACAAAATCACGGTAGACTAAAGCGCGTGTGACTAAAGCGCGGTGACAAAACCGCACCGTCAAAACCGCGCAACAACAGCGCGGTGACAACAGCATGCCGACAGAAGCGCGCTGTAACATAACCCTAAAAATAACCCTAACCCTAAACCTAACGCTAAACCTACCCTAAACCTACCCTAAACCTAACCCTAAACCTAACCCTAAACAATGTTAAACCTACCCTAAACCTAACCCTAACCCTAAACCTAACCCTAACCCTAACCCTAAACCTAACCCTAAACCTTACCTTAAGTTAAATCGCGCTTCTGTCGGTGCGCTGTTGTCGGCGCGCTTTTGACATCGCGGTTTTAGCGCCGCGGTGTTGTCAGCGCGCTTTTGACGTTTGCAGTTATGTCGTGCCACGGTCCAGACAATGATCAGGAGTCAAGATTGACTTCAAGGTATATGTGTGTGTGTGTGTGTGAGAGAGAGCACATAAATATTTACTATTACACTTGGGTGCATTTCTTTGTATTTAAAAAGCAGTTTTACAGATCAATCCTAAAATGAAGAAAAATACCAATACTACTACTAGTGCTTTGTTGTCTGGAAAATGGAAAAATGTAGTTTTTCTCCTGGCATTTTTCAATGGCTCTTGACCTTTAAAACTAAAATTTATAGGAATGCGTCTATGTTTTCCTTTCCTATTTCATAGCTGCTCTTTTTTTTGTGTATTCACTAGAAAAAAAGAAGGAAAATAACTGCCAGTTTGAGATTAACTAGGTGAATATAGATATAACTTTGCTGTGTGAACAAGGAGGCTGTGAATTTCAAGTCGCCACCAATCTAGCTTTAACTCACTTTTATTCCCAATTCCTTATCAGAATGCCTTTTGTAGGATATACAATAACTATGAAACTGTGAAAAAATGTTTTTTTTCTGTTATTATTATAGTAAAGTATTATATATGTTAAAGGAGGATTTACTTGTTTAGTTTCATAAGCTACCAAACTCAGTGTTTTAGGCAGTGTGCAGAATAAAGACACATCATGGATGAATGGATAGATGGATGGTGTATGCATGGTTCTAAGTTGGTATTTCCTACCAATACAGAACATTGATGAGAGATGCACTTAAATACCAATCTATTTTCCACCAATTGGGATCATAAACAAATGTGGCCTCTGGCTTGTTTTAAAAAAAAGTTTTTAGAGTTTATCTAAAAGAAGGCAAGATTAGTGTCCTAAACACTTCAGGTAGAATGGTATTCCAGCAGGGACGTGGAGGCAGGGGAGGCAGAGCCTCACCAATGTCATCATGAAAAGAAAAGAAAAATGTAAAAGGAAAAAGGTAAGAGCTGAGGTCAGGCTGAGCTAGTTGCTGCCAGAGTCACCATGGATGACTGCTTGGTGCTTAACTTTTTAAAAAAGCCTCTAAAATGCGCCCGCTACAGGAGGAGGCAGGAGCTAAAGATAATGACAGAGAAGTCACAAATTTATTTATTTAGTGAGACCTGAAGCAAAAACACCTTAGCTTATCTTATAGGAAAAACAGAGGTAACTGGGAAGAGGTGGTTCTGTAAATAACTAATAACTTAATAAATAAACTTCTTAATGTAAGTATTTACCAGTGATACCGAGCACCTCTAATTGTATTTGGAAGTCCATTGGAAACCAATGAACTTTGTAGAACAGACAAATTGCATGGATACACTGAAGTGTGTAGCCTACCACAGCATTGATCTACAAGGATAATCAATGCTCTACCAACTACCTCCGTACCTACCTACCTACTACCTACTTACTTACCTACCTACCTACCTACCTACCTATCTTTCTATCCATTCTTCCACCAACATACCCACCCACCCACCAATCAATCAATCAATCCATCCATCCATCTATCCACCCACCCACCCCTCTATCCACCTATCTACCTATCTACTTGTTTCACCTAAAGGCAATTCTGGGCAACTTATAACCAAATGCTTTATATTGATCTGGAATCAACTGAAAAGGATCCATATAATTTGTTTCCTTCAGGGCCCTTTGAAGATATAATCTTCTTTACTCTCTGAAAAGAGGTGGCTGTAAACCTGATGGAAATTTCCAATACTGGTGATTTGGTAATGATTTGAGCAGGAAATATGCTACTGCCCCTTTGAAGGCAGGAGGCACAATCTTATTACTCAAGGATGAATTCACCATTGTCTGAACTCAAGCACAATTAATACCTTGGATGGCCTGATTGACCAAGAGAGATATAAAAGTAGTTCAGAGGGAGCTGCCTCACAACCCCAAAGACCCTATCTCCTTCCTCGAGACACTATAGCCCAGGTCCTATAGGTGGGCTCCAGATCCTCTTTTATAGCCCGCAGAATAGCCCAGGAGTAGACAAGATTAAAATTGTGGACTCTTATTTGATGTTTTAAGGTTGGAGGGAATTTCAATGGATACTTAAAGTCTTGTAGGTGTGAAGACCTTTAAATCCTTGAACTTTCTTAAAGATGATTCCTTGCCCTACTTTCTTTTGGAATATGCACCTCTCATGCCATATATAGCCTAATGCAGGGGTCCCCAATCACCAGGCCATGATCCAGTGTTGGGCTATGGTCTACTCGGAACCGGGCCACAGAGGTGGTGGGCGAGTGCATGCATGCAACTCCAATTGCGAAAGTATAAGGATGTAAATATGCAGCTCCATTTGTGCAAGTGGTGGGCATGTGTGCCTGCTGCTAGCACAAATTAAGCTGTTTGTGTACATATGCTCACCCACCGCTCATGCCCTCCCTCGCCCGGTCCGCAAAGTCGCAAAGATTGGGAAATGCTGGCTTAGTGTGGCTATCAAGCTGGTAGACATTAGCATGACCTTATAATGCTTAACAGTCAGACATAGTTAATTATAGTGTAAAATACAACCACATTTATTCTAAATTTATATATCTGCCCTGGTGACAATCCCAGAAGTCTATTTCTATGTGAATCATAGATATTGTAGTTAGTATATTTTATTGTTTTTCTTCTGGTGTATCTGAAGAGAAAGAACATAGCTAATTATTTTTAGTTTCCTCGTTGTCAAGGGTATTCTAAAATGCTCAAATTTTCTCAAGCCTGTAAAACTATTTATAATGTTCCTTTTCAAAAGGTAACCCTCCTATTTTCATCTTTTGTGTTTGACATGAAATATATTTCATTTTTAGAGCAAAAGATACAAGAATTCAATGAACAAAGAAGGCTATTGTCTATAGGTTTAGAGGGAATTGTACAAAACATTCAAAATGTAGAGAATCTTAAATCAAGCAGAACTGAGCTATTAACACCCTATGGTAAGTACAGAATTAATTTTTTTATCATTCATGGAGCTTCACAAATGAACCTTTTTATCTGTCTCAGGCATGAAAGAATATCATCTATATACACTATTCTATTAAAACTGAAATCTTGTTTTTGTTTTGTCTAAATTTCCTCACTATTGAAAATGTATTTTCTAGAAGTATTATGGAAATCCTCTAAATGTTCCTTAAGCAACTCCTTTTCATAAAATTATTCCAATGGCTAGCTGATTAACCACTTAATTTGATTTCTTTCTATATTTTAAATCTTGTATTCCACTTAAAAGTAGAAGTATTTTCTTTTTTTAATTTTTATTTTATTTAGAAAATTAAAATGCAAATTAATTTCTTTTACAAAAAATATCAAAAATGAATAAAACATTTTAAAAATGTACATTAAAAAGGATAAAAGACAAAAACACATATACATATATTGCCCTCCCAACTGCTAATCAACTGCTTGATAAAATAAACTGAAATTAAATCCAGTTAATACAAAGGTGATGTACCTAGGGATTGAAATGCTACTTTGGGTGGATAGGGTTGCATTATGTGAGATAGAGGGGCCCACATTCTGGGAGTGCACCGCACCTTAATCTTGAGTCCACAACACCCACTGTAAAGAAGTAGGCATTTACAAATTACTGCTAGTTCAAATGGTTACACCAGGTACACCTGTCCCTTACCTTAGTTGCAATTACCCTTGAATGTACCCTTGGCTACATTCTTTCTTATTACTGTAAAGTGTTTGGGAATAGCAAAATGCAAATAACTGGAGCTAAAGGGAGCAGATAAAGAAAGTGTTTGTACTGAAAGATATGTGCTAGTAGCAAACTGCCTGTGAGGAATCATTTCAAGTGATGTGCCAACAGTTAAGGTTGTAAATGTCCATCCTGATATAAAGTTCTCAGATTATTTAGCTAGCAAATGTATTTTTAAAGATACTTCTAAGTCTTATCTATTTGGTATTATCTTGTGAGGCATTATCTTATCTCCCAGAATATGGAATACTTTTTGAGGAGATTTCACTCCTCTTCTAGTATTTTGAAAAATAGTAAAGATGCAATTGTTTCATTAATTTTGTATAAATTGTTTATATTATTGTTATGTTTATTCATTGTTAAATGTTAAATGATGGCAACTGCCTTAAACAAATAGAAAAATGAAATATAAATCCAATATATAAATAATGTATAAGTCGTATAACACTTTATCAAATGTTTGGCATGCCTACTGATTGGGAAATTGAATTTCAATTTAAGGACAATTTGTTTTCTCCATCTTTTTTTTCTGACAATAATTTTAAATGTGATTTAAAAGAAACAAAAATAAAGAAAAAAGCCATGCCCAAAGCAAAAAATAGGAGAAAGAAAGAACAAGAAATAAAGCATTTCAATGCTTTTTTCTTTCTTTTCATTCCAGTATGAATTCATATCCTGCCTTCTCCCACTTTTATCTGACTTGGTCATTAAAAAATTAGAAATACACAAAATAAGACCCTTTTATTCCCACTGAGAATTCTGAATATTAATTCTCTATAATAGTTTGGCTACACACAGAGTAGTGTATTGGTTAAAATATTGGACTGGAAGAGGGAAGGAAGGGGATCTAGATTCAAATTCACCCTCAGCCATGGTGCTGACATCTTCCAGTTCTACAGCTTCTACAGACAATGCAAGATTTATGCTTATGCCTCTGCTGAGGTTGCCTTTGGAAGAACAAGATTGCAGCTGTTGACTTTTTCTTAGTAAATTTCATTTGTTCCAGAGTAAAATAGAAATCTAGTCTGGAATCTCATTTAAAACATATTGCTCAAGATATCTGATCAACTGTATTAATTATTGGCTTTCAGTTGTAGCTGGTTTTTATTCCAAACTAGGAAAAGAATGTTGCATATTTACTTGAAGAAGGCATGTATCTTACTTTTAAAAGAAAGTACCATTGTTATGTTATTGGCTTATTTTTCTTTGGTTTTTTTTTACATTGATTGTAGGCCTCCTCATAGATGCAATAGATTTATGTCTGCTAGGAAAAGAATTGAAAATATCAGAAATAAGAATTAAGTAAGATAAAATCCTGCCTTCCTGCAGGACTCCCACCTCAATCGGTCAGTAAATAAACTTCCTGGTAAGATGATAGCATGGTATTATTAGCTTCAGGCTAATAATTTTAAAATATTTCCTTTTACAGAAATACAAGCATTATCTGAGAAGAGAAAGTTGTATTTGAACAATATGGAATTAAATCTGAAAGATTTGAAACTTTTGCAGGCCGCTGCAGTTACTCAGCCAGATAATGGTAAGTAATTAATTTTTAGTATGATAATATGCTAGGCACTTTTCTGTTTTATCAGAAATGTATTTTGTTTAAGATGAAAAATCTTTAGTACATTTTTGATTCACAAATAGTACTGATGATGACAAAAATAATTCTTAGTTTGGTGTGGGAAAGCATCCAACAATAGTTAATTCCCCTTGTAGCCTAGGAAAGCAGGAATCATACTTTAATTATTTTTAATTTGAGTCTTGATGAAAGGGGATTAATATTTCCTTTTTCATAAGGGTCCTCCAATTATTCTGTTGCAGTTTTCTGCAAACATCTGCAGGGAGAATTAGGAATTGATAAAATAAATTGCCTCCATTCTTTCTCTGGTTTCTGTCTCTCACTATACATAATATAGCTAGAATTAGAACTGGCATTTCAAATCTTTCTCCATTTCTGTATTGCCATTTCTGTATCACTATATGACAAAAGGATCCAGCAAACTTCTTCTGATCTACTTAGAAGCTCTTTTGCTACCACAGATGCTTGTTTCAGCTATTATAAAATCTTACACTTTTCTCAAATTTCTGATTGCTCAATCAGCATTTGAGTGATGCATTGCTACTCTTGAATTGTTGGTGTTTTTATAAACATTACTTATGATATTACTAGTTTAATGTGTTTTATTTAAATTGTTTTTAATATATTACATTCTAACCTCTAGATATTGCCTTCCAGTCTATTTTTACGGAGTACATTTCTAAAATTTTTAATAGTAACCTGGATGCTCCTTTTATATAGAACAGATAATTCAGCTATTAGCTGAGAAGAAAATAATATTGTTTGACAATCTGGCGGAAATTATTCAAGATATGGAGCAAGCACAAAACTTTGATTTAGAAAAAGGTTTGACAAAAAGATCTGATGGTAAGTGTTTAAAATAAAATTGTAGGGTAATCTATTAATTTTAACGGATCTAGAAAAAACATTGACATAATCTAATATATTTTCTGCAGTTTTTAAAAAAAAGTATAACTCTTATTCATTGATGCTGTTTGAGTGGAGGAGAGGTAAGAGCATTATAAATCCCAGGTGTGAAAATGTTTGTCAGACAGAATTCTAGCAAAATCATTATTGATTGTTTCATTATGAACTTAGCATGTAGCAATATATTAGTAATGCAATATCTTTTAGACTGATTATGATGTGGAACAGTGTTTACCTTAAATGTATATATGTATATTTAATATCCGAACTTTCAATTGTATTTCATTTTTAATCAAATCATTTTTCTTTGTGAACTCTGTACAGTGTTCTTATGGTGTTGCCTCTGTATGGGCAGAGCCTCTATCAGAACTTCTCTAGCTGTAGATAAATTTTTTTTTTCTGTGTACCTCCAGCACACATTTTCTTGGGCTTGGTTCTCAGTCCCTCAAGTATTTACTTTCAAGTACTACAACAATATCTGGCTCTAAATAAACACCATTATTTGGCATTTTATCCATCATTTTTCAGACTTATGTGATTATATCTGATTTATTTATCAGTCTCCTTACTTGCATACCTCCTGCAGAAGAAGCAACCAAACATATTCACAAGTCTAATCTGCTTTATGAATTTTATTTAGGATTTTTCCTGGTGGAGAAGAAGAATGGGGAATCGAGTTATGTCTACATTTTTTAGACTTAAACTTCCACCATACAGATGGTTCAGCATATTGTCTCTGCTAGTTCTGAGCCATCAATTCACATGATGGCTTCACAGCTGCCTTAAATTGAAACATTATTATTATCCTCTATTTCCTTTTTCTGCTATTCTGAGTTGCTACAGTGTATTTGGGCTTATCTAATTAAAGCCCTTACACAGCTTATCTTGAGGGAGATTGGGTTGTTGCTTTGGTAGTTCAGCATCTGGTTATTATGGATGGTTTTTCTGCAAACCTGCATTTCTAGTTTGCCATTGTGGTTTCTGCTGATCAGGATGTCCAGGAAGAGTAGCAAGTTGTTTTTTTCTTCTTCTTTAGTAAACTGGATTCCTTTAAAAACATCATTGATAGCTTTGTGGATATTCTCTAATTGCTCCTTTTTATTATGGTTAAGGTGTCATCTACATATTTGATTCATATTTTCAGTTCTATTTATGGAAGTTCTATGGCTTCTAGATGTTGCATGATGACCTCTGTCCTGAAAGTTGTGATCTCATTCAGTTCAGACTACTTCTTCTTTGGAATTATATTGTCCACATTACAATTGGCAGCTCAATGATAGCAAAGCTACAACTCTGGAACTGGCACAACTTTCATAACATAGTGCTATTTGTCAGTGTTCCAAGTAATGCACCCATAGAAAACAGAATTCTGAGACAGGCAGGTTCCTCAAAGAAGAGTTTATTGGATACTTCATATTGGCACAACTGGTGAAAGCCAACTCTGAAATTTTCTGTGGCTTTCACCTGATTAAAAGTAAAAGTCCCCCCCCCCCCCGTCACTGGTCACGCTGGACCTTTCCTTAGAAGGCTGATGCCTACTTGGAAAATATACTTGGGACTCGCCTCTAAAATCTTTTGAACTGTATCTATTACATTTCTTTAAGATAACCCCAAAGAGCTAGTGAGCTTTTTATTCTGAGGTATGATTATTATATTCCTCAGTTCAAACAAAAGTAATTCAATGACAAATAGCACTATGTTATGAAAACTGTGCCAGTTTCAGAGTTGCAGCTTTGCTACCATTGAGCTATCAATTGTAATGTGGGCAATATAATTCCAAAAAAGAGTTAGGTTAATAAACATGAAGGAAGGAAGGAAACATTACGAACCCGTTTGCTCCAACAATGAGCTGGGCCTACCCACCCACCCCTGCTCTATCCTGTCCTGTATTTCCTGCTTTCTAGCTTATCTCAATCGTGCGGCACAGCTGACTCCTGCCCCCAGCTGTTTTACTTACAGTTGCTGACTTGGAAGGTAAGCAGCTGAGCTTCTAAATGCTCATTTCCAGTGCTGTGCATGCACGCAAAGCAATCATGCACTCACCGAACCAGTTGTTATATCACCAGCATCCCACCACTGAGAATAACAATGTGCTCACTGTTTCATTCCACACTCTTCTACCTCTTGGACTAGAAGGGTAAAAGTACATTCTTCTCCATTCCTATGAATAGAGCACTTTCCTATCTGCAATCATATATGCAAAAGGATGTTTTTAATGATTGTTCTTACAAATAGGGAGTTTTTTTCTTACTTCCACAACAATTCATGTTATTCATGCAGTATATTCTCAGTTAAAAGTAACTTTTAAATGCAATATTTTAACCAGAAATTGAATATGTGCATTTCTAAATTTCTAGAGAGAGAAATACATGAGCTGCTAGTGTTTTCAGCACTAGAATCAAAATGTTATGAACTGGAAGAAATGGGAACTCTTCCATATAATCAGCTGGATGTTATCAGTAAGTACAGAATTAAGTCCTGAAGCATGTACAATGTTTCATGATGAAAGAAAAGTTCTTTAGAGAATAACCTATACAGTCACAAGCTATTTAGTTAAAAAATATTTATTTATTTAAGAAAATTATATTGTGAAAAAGTATCTTAAATACATTGTTTCTTTTATTGTCATTTATTGTAATCTAGAACGGAAAGTGCACAATCTACAAGAAAGAAGAAAGAGTTCATTTGATAGATGTCATTTACTTTATCCCAAAGAGCCTCCAATAGAAAATATGCTTGAGAGTAAGTACGAACAGTGCTATAATATTAAGTTAGCGGTAGTCCTTGACTTACAATCACAACTGGCACAGAATATCTGTTACTAAGCAAGACAATTGTTAAGTGACTCTTGCTCTATTTTACGACCTTTCTTGCCACAGTTGTTAAGTAAATCCCTGCAGGTATTAAGTTAGTAACATGATTGTTAAGTGGATCTGCTTTTCCCATTGACTTTGTTTGTTAGAAGGTCACAAAAGGTGATCACATGACCCCAGGACACTGCAACTCTCATAAATATGAGCCAGTTGCCAAGTGTCCAAATTTTGATCAGTAACCATGGGGATTCTGCAACGGTCATAATTAAATCGTAAATCACTTTTTCAGTGTCAGTGTAGCTTTGAACAATCACTAAATTGAACTGTTGTAAGTAAAGGAGTACCAGTATTTGAATTAAAGTATAAAAATGAATCCAGTAACTATCAAGTTCAATCTAGCAATCAATTTTTTTTTAGCATGCATTTTAAGCCTTAATCTTGAATTAGTTTCGGACCATGTCCATAAATTGGAACCCACCTCCAACACATACACACTGATTTAGTATTAGTACTGTGATGAAATAATGACCCCTAAAAATTGTTTTAGCTTTTTCATTTGAAAAATGATTGAAAAGATAATTTGGAGTATTATTAGGTGGTCTTTGTAGAATGTAAGCCATGAAAATATGTCACTTTAACTTAGTGAAGTATGAAGGCTTTTCTTGTATGAATGTTTGTTATTTTTAGAATTACAAAGTGACAGTCACTTGCTCGTAAAACCCTTCATTTTAATAGAAACTTTTAAAAAATCTTGAGGATTAATTTAAAAGGGGGAAGGAAAATAACATATTTTACATCTAAAAATGCTTAGTTTTGCTGAAGGAGTTCCATACTGTGCAATAAAGGATGAAAAGTAGAATTAGTTGAGGGAACAAGCTTTTTTTAACTAGGAGTAAAAAGTTTAATGTAACAGTGGTAAACATGGCTCTTATATTCCTACATAATATTACTACCAACACAAATCATGTGAATTTAAGTGATAATTGTTCTTTTATTCTTAGGGCAAAAAGAAGCACTAAAAGAATTTCTCCAACAAAGAAAACATTTGTTTTCATATCTGCAATCAAGTATTGAAAATCTGCAACAAAAAAGCGTTGTTTGGCAAGATACGGCTGGTAAATTCAATGTTATTATTTCTGTTTATCATTTTTTGGATTTTTTAAGGGTTTCTTTTAAAATATAGGGTGTCACAAGCAAGCTCTTTAGGGCTATCTTAAAGAAATGGAATAGATACAGTTCAAAAGATTTTAGAGAGGAGTACCAGGTATATGTTCCAAGTAGATATCAGCCTTCTAAGAAAAGGTTCCAATCAAGGGTGGGTTCCTGCCGGTTCAGTAGAAGAAGTTCTACAAATCTACCATGCTGTTTAGAACCGGTTGGAACTCTTGGCTCACTCCCCACAACCCGACGTGATCTCCTTTCATCCTCAGTCTGTCTCATTCACGCATTCGGGCAGCAGAAAACTAAAGGAGATCGCATAGCCAAGGGCAAAGGAGCTTGCAGCCTCTTTCATTCAAACGTTCAGGCAGTTGGGGGGGGGCTTTCTTGCATGCGCCCACCTATGTTTTCCATGGCGTGGAGCTGCAGCTGGAAGACAAGGAATGGGAGGGCGACCAGTGGAGCCTCATCCTTCTGAAGAGGACCTGTCCCCAAAGAGAAAAACGCTGCTGCCAGGTACTTTTAACCTGTGATTGGAATACAAGATGACCACAGTATGTGTGTCTGTATGTGTATATGTGTGAGTGAGTGAGAGAGAGAGACTGACAGAGAGAGGCACAGAGAGAGACAGAAAGAGCGGGAGGGAGATAGTGAATCAGAGAGAAACAGACAGACACACAGAGGGAGAGACAGAGGGGGAAGGGAGGGAGGGAGGAAGGGACAGACAGACAGACAGATAGACAGACAGATACACACACATACACAGAGTAAGTGAGAGACAGACAGACACACACACACAGAGTGACAGATGGGGAAGGGAGGAAAGAGAGACAGACAGAAAGATACACAGAGAGAGAGACAGACACAGAGAGACAGAAAGTGACAGAAAGAGAAAGAGAGAAAAAAAGAAAGAAAGGAAGGAAAAAAGAAAGAAAGAAAAGAAAGAAAAAGAAAGTGGGAGAGAGATTTGAAAAAGAAAGAAAGAAAGAAAGAAAGAAAGAGACCACAATTGAGCCCAAAATTTTGGCTGCTAAGCAAGAGTGTCGTTAAGTGAGTTTCACCACATTTCCCAAGTTGGCCACATCCACCTGGTCACATGACTGCTGAGCCACTCCCACAAAACAGGCCACACCCACATAATAGGTTCTAAAATAAATTGAAACCCACCACTAGTCCCAATGTAATAGTGAGAAATACATTAGTTGCCAGCTATTTGGAGAAACAATATAAATCCCTGTCTATGTGAAATCTAGATAGAAATATACCCTGGTCATATCCATGGAGAGTATAAGGATTCCAGGAGCAAGAGGAAAGCTAGAAACAGAAACAGGAGAGTTTGTATTGATCTCTAACCAGAAAAACAGAGGTATTTTTTCCTTCTCCCAGCCTTTAGAAGCACTCTGCAGGCTTCAGCAGAACTAGGGGAAGGGAAAAATGTCCTTGTTTTTGTGCAAAACGGGGGTGCATTTTTCCCTTCTCCCAGCCCTGCTGAAGCCTACAGAGAGTTCCTGAGGCTGTGGAGGATAAAAACTTTTTTTCTTACTATGTTGTTTGCAGGCGCTCCCTTAGCTCCAACAAGGCTGGAGCCCCTCCCCCCCTCGGTCAAAACTTTTCACCACCATTTCGGTGGGCATGGCTTGGTGAAGGGGCCATTTGACTGAGTGTGCATGAGTGCTGTCAAGTTGGCCACGGCCTCTCAGTCACATGCCCACCATCTAGCCATGCCCACCAAATTGGTAGTACAATTTTTAGAAACCCACCCCCGCCTCTAACTACCCTACCATGACTATCCCAACAATTTTCCCTAGAAAGGAAGATCAGAGACAGGGGAACAGATTTCAAGTTTGCTTGGATGACAAGATGATCTTTTTTGTATTTTTCAATCCCCATTAACTCTACAATTATCTTTCTGTAGTTTCCACAAATTCTGAAAAAGAATTTTTGAAAGTATGTTGTTTTGTTAAATTCACAGTTTTGTTTGACATATAGCCAAATTTGTATATTATATATGTAGTATATATGTGTACATCTGCTTGATCTTTATAGATGAGAACATAGCAAAACAAAGATCTTTGGCTGAAAAACTAGAAGCAAATATGAGAGATATACAAGCTGCTTTTGAAAAAAAACAGAAAATAGAAAAGTCCAAAGATGTTGGTAAGAACAAAACAAAAGCAACACAGCATAGAAGTATTTTTATACAATTTGTTAGATTTTCCTGCAGTTTTTGAAAATAAAATATAAGTAATTGTCCTAATTTGATTTTATGTAGTCAAATCTTGCTTATCATACTGTAGAAAGGCACAGTTTCTTAATCTCAAATAATCTATGACAAATTTCTTCCTTGGGCTCATATTCTCTTTCATACCTAGGAGGAGAAGTGCATTTTAGTTTTCAATTAATTATCATCTTCTGTGACATCTGCTTGAAAATTTTGGTTTAAGTCTTTCCCCCCCCCCTCCCCCGTCCCTCCTCACCTGCCATTCAGAGGTTGCAACAATGCTATAAGACTCCGGTCTATTTGAAAACATTTTTAGTGACAACAGAAAAATCAGTGACGAGAAAATGAAGGACAGACAATTCTTGCTATAGTTTGGCAGCTTGGTGAGGAGAGCAGCGTAAGAAAGAAGAGAAAATTGTAAGAATGTTGTGTATTGTCAGTTTTTGTGCCCTAAGGCCAATAATAAAATAATAACAAAATTTAAAAAGTCAATATAAACAGAATCAGAAATAGGTATAGAAAAACTAAGAAAAGCAACGCAAGCTGAATTCAACAATCAGAGGATTACATGAGTTTATATCTAGAGCAATCCAGAGTTGAGAAGATTAAGTTCATGAGTCTTGAAGACCCGGCAATAAACAATTAACCCTTAATAACGCCTGAAAATAATGTTACCTAGAAAACTCTCTCATAGAAAGATATTTAATTGGGGCAGTACCTTCTTGTATAAAATTAAATATGAAAGAAAATAAAAGAAATCATACATCCAGAAATATGTCTTCATTATTCATATGTTTTAATACTTTGAAGAGCCAAGATGCAAATCAGAACATTGTTCCATGGGTGTTTTTGAAGAATGATAGTTATTATTCACATTTCTTGAGGAAGATACTAATTGATATGTATTGTAAAATAATAGTTTTTATTTTTAAGATTTTTGAATTATTTTTAAAAACATCTGAGATAAGGGTATAGGACAAAATACAAATACAATACAAGTTCAATCTTGCCTACTGCCTGAATGTTCTCTGATGCTATTCAGAAGATGCAGCAAATATATGGGTAGTATACCTCAACTTATGACTGGTTGCTAAGCAACCAGTTATGTTAACTCCCCAAAAGCTGCGTAAGATCCAGTTTCAAATTTAAGTAGCTACAACATCCTCACAATCATTTGTCTTTACGATCATAGCAGGGATACTGCAGAAGCCACCATCCACCCATTTCCCACCACTGAGACCCTGCCCAAGACAGATTAAGCTGCCTGTAAGCAGTTGTGAATTAACTGAAGCTTGCAAGCTCCATCTTCTTTCTCACCTAGTAACCAAGGAGAGATCATGGTGGTTGCAGCTTGCAGCCAGTTTCCTTCCCATCCAAGGACTTACCGAACAGCAGGACTGTGGGGACCCCAAACGGCCACAATTAGAGCATGGGGTGCTTCAAGGGGTAGGGTTAAGCTTGGGAGGCCTGGGGCAGGCAATGCTGAACCTGTGTAGTCTTCCTAAGAGTGTCCCCTGAGGCACTCTGCACTTGTTTAATAGTCACACCAGGAAGAGCATGAGGTGGAGTCATTAAGTGAGGATATCTCACTTAATGGTCATTAAGCTATGCATCCATAATGGGCAAGCTCCATTACAATTTTATTTCAAGGACTATAAATTCATTGGCAGTTACTTTGTCTTTCCACATAAACATTTTTTGTCTCCTACTAGGTCTAGTAGCAGCCTTTAGTGAGTTGCAGCTTGTGCCTTTTAATAAATATAGTTGGAAAAGGGTGCTACTTGATTTCTGATATTTTGGCCACCATATAGTGACAAGGATCTCTTCTTACATTATCTTATATTTGATAGAAAAAGAGGGAGAGGAAAAGAGTAGCAGAATTCATGAAAATTCATAATGAAATTAGACTAGGACAGAAGATCATTGTAAGAAGGATTCTTACTCCATGAAATAGATAAACTAATATCTTAAGAGTTGCATGCTGTGTACCACCAGTGACGTGCGGTGACTGTTACCGTTGGTGAGGCAAGACCGCAGCAGCGGCGAGAAGCAACGTCCCCACCGCTGTGTCCAACAGGCATCTCGTGTTTATGGCGGACATAAATGCAAGATGCCTGTCGGACACAGCGGCAGGGGTGTTGCTTCTCGCCGCCATCGCACTCCACCGCCTTGCCCCCGCCTCCTCCAACGAACAATCCTGCTGCTCTGGCCTGCAGCCAGCCCACCCACCCCCCGCCTGACCTGCTCCCTGCCTGGACTCACTGCTCTTCTCCTCCTCCTCATCCTCCCCGCTCCCTGCTGCGCTGGCTGCAGGCCAGGGCAGCAGGATTGTTTGTCACAGGAGGCGGGGGGGCAAAGCGGTGGAG
The DNA here is from genome assembly GCF_051295495.1 of Thamnophis sirtalis. NCBI lineage: Eukaryota > Metazoa > Chordata > Lepidosauria > Squamata > Natricidae > Thamnophis > Thamnophis sirtalis. The sequence goes on along the minus strand of NW_028261384.1, from coordinate 20,092,162 downwards.
CGCGACGGCGGCGAGAAGCATCTCAGATGGAGCCGGGACACCTGGAAGGCAAGCCGGTACTTAAAGGCATGGGCTTGGCCGCCGTTCAGCAAAACATGTTTCGCTGAATGGCGGCCGAGTCCTGCCTGCCGGCACTCTAAAGTTAGTTAAGGCAAGCAAGGGAAACCGTGAACCGAAAGGAAGTATTGCTGGGAAGATGCGGCAGCAGGGCTTTAAAGGGCTCCCCCCTCCCCATCCAGCCAGCCCACCCAGCCCATTCCTCCCCCCGCCACTACTGTTTCTAACAGGCCAGGCGTCTCGCGTTTATAGCGGACATAACGCGAGACGCCTGGCCTGTTGGGACACAGCGTCGAGAACGTCCCTGCCGCCTACACGCTCTGCCGCCTTGCCCCCCGCCTCCTCTGACCCCACCGGACCGCTGTGAAGAAACACACACACACACACACACACACACTCCACAATAAAAAATTACATATTTAATTACAATAAATTTGAATCCCGTGCTCAACGTAAGCGTGCTCATAAGGCATGATTCGCTGCTCCCCGGTCAGGAGGCAGGAGAATCAGTGCCCCCTTTGCATATGGAATTTTTTGCTTTTTAACTCTTTCTTAACTTTTAAAAGGTGAAAAATTCCTTATGCAAAGGAGGCCCCGAGTTCTCTGGCCTCCTCCTAGTTAAGACTGAGAGCAGACACCAAGCCACTGTGACTTGAAATCTGGTAGCAACTACCCTGGCTTTAATTATTTAAAAAAAAAATATTTAAAATTCTTTCCTTTCCCTAAGGAGACTGGTGAGGCCCCGCCTCCCTTGCCTCTAGTGACTGTCCGTCCCTGCCTACCACACATGTGAAACAACAGAAGTCAATTGGAAAAACACCAATATAATGTCTGATGGCCATTATGGGTCACTGTGGTGTATCTATGAAATCTTTTAAAATAAGCATTCTTATTACTCAGAGCAAAGTGAATTGGCAAATAATTGCTACCAAGTTTGTTGAATTATTTTATTTGAAAACATACTGAGATTTTTATTTTTTTCTTGATATATATGAATAACAGAATCAAGGCAACAACTTCAACCACTAATTAGTCAGAAGACTAGTGTAACTCAGCCGCCACATCACCAACTATTGATGGCAAAAGTTTCATCTCTTCAAATCACCAAAGCTCCTAGTAAGTACAAAGCATACATAATGTCTAGAAAATACAAATATGACTAGAGGATGGATGCGCACACTCATTAAAACTAGAATAGATTAAATTATAGTTAACATAGTTTTTGAAGGTTCAAATATAAGAAAATGTTGAACTATGAACGTTTCCTTAGCTAGGGCATGATGATATTATTTAATTGAATAATGAAATGTTTGCAAGCAAATAACCAAGCTCAGAGAATACACAGAACTCAGAATTAGTAAAGGATAATTTAAAGATCAGTTGTGCATAATGCTTAGATGCTTCAGTCATATATAACAAGGAAAGAGTTAAGATGTAATGCCCATTTTGCAATTTTTATAAATGTAATTTCAAGTAAGTCATATTTTTGAATCATTCCATTCCATTTTGAACTATTCCATTTTGAAGTTTCCACAGCAAGTGCAATTCTTGGGAATTTTATCTCTCCTCCATACAATTAGATTCTGATGCTCAGAGTATTAATTAAACATCTCTAGCTTATATTTTTCAGCAAGAGTCCAATCTGATCCGCTTTACTGTTGTGTTTTTGTGACCATAATCAATAACACACTTTTTAGGTACAAATTCTCCAAAATCAGTACACTGTAATCAATAAAAGATGTGAGTTGGGGACTAGTTATAAACTTTCCTTGACCAACGTTCTATTTTTACAGTCACCTATAATCTTGCTAATATCTTTATCTTCTTCAGACTTAGGAAGGGAAGGCATTTGAGTTGTTTGTTAAAAACCACTTTCTCAGTCTGAACTTAAATTTTGTCTAATTGTTGCTTTAGTAACAGATCTTCCTTCTGACTTTCAAGTCCATCCTTTATACTCAGTAGAGATTTTTATATATAGATGTTTTCTTTTCATCATTCTTTTTAGTGATTAGAAGTTTCAGACACGAAGAGACAAGCCAAGATAGTACAAAATCAGAGGAAAGACCCACCAGTTCTCTCCTAGAGCAGCGGAGCAAAATTCTAAGTAAGTAACGATTTTCTAGATATACCTTTTATTTGTACCTAACTTAATTTTAATAGAATTATATGTAAGTCATCTATAACTTGTTAGATTGCTGATTTTCAAAGTATGTTTGCATATACTGCAGAATATAAATACAAAATTTATTTGTGCCTATATATAAGCATTTGTTTATAAATATGTATACAGACAATTCTTTAAATTCATGAACCTAATATAATGCTTTTCCTTCCAGCGAGGGAATTAGATACGCCAAGTGGAAGCAAACTTACCCCACACTCTTTGCAAAAAATATCTAGTCTTTTTCCATTTGATATCAGCAAATTTTCTCGTAAGTATATAGATAAATATTTTGAAGAAAATTGGGGATGGACATAAGAAAGTGTCCCGATTTAGACTTTGAATAAAGGAGCAAAAACTATTTTGAGATTTGGGTATATATGTTAAAGGAAAGAAAAGGTTTAAGCCTTTTTTTTATACCAAAGGTAGAGTTCCATTCTACTTGTAAAAGAATTGCACCTTAATTGTTAACAGTTATAAAATATTGCAGTAGCAAAGCAGAAGGAAAACTGCAAATGAATAAGCAAAAATGCCTCCTCTTTTTTCCTAACAAAAGATTATCCTTATTATAAATCATAGATGTAGGACATAGATCAAAAATAAAAAATAAAAAGATGAAAAAACAAGCATGTAAAAATCAAAGTCAACTTTTAAAATATATTTTACCCTGATAGTATTGTTTCAGCAGTTCAATCAAGACAGATTTAAAATATTTTGGCAAACTGTAAAAGACAGAGTTTGCCTAAGGGCTTATACCTAAGTTACATTTAAAATATGAGTGAATATATACAAGCAAATTCAGGTAAATAATACAATAAGATAGATCAAACTGATAAGAATTTTAGTTAAGCTTTGCCTGAAGCAACATAAATAATTATAGAATTATTCCTGCTTTGGTCATCTGTTTCTAGGACAAAATGCTGAACTAATATTAATTCAAACATTATAGACAGAGGTTCACTATGAAAATAGAAATATTATTGCCAAATGCATCTAAACAAAGCCATGTACATCTTTTAATGTTATCAAAAGAATAGAATCAGGCCACAGCATTATAGTACACAGTTATTGAGAAAATACAGGAATGTTGGTTGATTCTTTTTTAAACTTTTGTTCATCTTGTTGTTTTCAGCTGATACTGCATTGCATGAATTACTAGAATATAACAGGACTCTGCTTCCAGGCCATAAATCAAATCTGCATCATGCATGGCAACTTGCACATCAAAAGATACTACAACAACAAGCTAAACTTGGTAGGTTATTTGGTCAATGATATATATAAATACACATTCAAATTACATGCCCAGAAACCAAGTGAGATTTTATTTTCTATTGTGAATAACTTAGTTTAAAAGTCCAGCAAAGTCTGAGTAGTTAGATATTTTGAATGGCCAACTATTTCTTTTACATTTTGAGTATATTTTAATTTATTTCTTAGTTGCAGAATCCAATCTGGGTCAGTCACCAGGTCCAGAGGTTTTGATTTCTAAGCTTTCGGAATCATACTAGAGCTTTTCCCCAGCGTACTTCTAGAGGCTAGAGAGAAATTCCCTGAAGATGGGCTCCAGCATGAATCCAAAAGCTCAAAAGACAAAACCTCTGGTCCTGGGGCCCAAACCAGATTAGATCCTGGGACAAGTATATTTCCAAAATTGGCACTTCAACTTTTTCTATTTTTAGAAGTTATCTGACTGCAACATCTGCAGACTTTTATTATTTATAAAATCTGTTTTCTATTTTTTTCTTTTTTTGAAAAAAATTTTTGGGAGGAAACGTGCACTTTTTAAATTATGCCCGAACTTTTTTTTCTTTTGAAAGGCTGAATAAAAAAGAAATTAAAAATGCATTGGAATTATGATGTAGGAGAAAGTTTCTGAGAATATTTTGAATTGCAAGATTAAATCATTCAACATTAAGAACAGATGGTTTATTAAAAGCACTAATAATAAACTTAAAATATTTTGCACACATAACCTTAAGGCAAGAATAGTAGGAAAGGGTTTTGAAAACCCTTGAAAAATTGAAGCAAACCCCAAAAGAGATTAACGGAAAACTAGATAGTAGATACCATCAATGATGACATATACATAGTTTACAAGAATGTAAAAGAACAGGTAATAACAAATATTCTTGGTGAAATTAAGTCTACTGAAGAATCAGAAGTGGCTGAATGATATCAAAGAAACAAAAAAGAACAGCCCAACAGCTCATACATAGCCAATGCCTTTTTAAAAAATTGAGTGGCACAAGATTGCATTTAGCTTCCCTACTGCTGTTGTACTCAACACTGGCTATAGTTTTAGTGTTTAAGGCTATAAACAGTATATAAATAAGGTGACCAGACGTCCGAAAAAGCCTCCAGCCGCCTTGTGGCTCTCCTAGCAACTGGGAGCGTATATTCTTCGAGCTGAGCGCATTCCCGCCCGCGCGTCCTTGGGAGCTGTTGCCAATGGCTGAGGGAGGAGAACACTTTACTCCATGTGGAGACCGCGGACTTCCCTCATGGGATTTTTCTTCTTCTGTTGCTTTGATCAGCCTCCTCCCCCCCCTCTCTCTCTCACACACACACACACAGCTGGCAGGTTGCCTCCGAGGCTGTCCAAGCTCAGCCCCTCCCCCTCCCCCCAGTCTGCTGCTTTGCCTCGCTGCTCGGGGCTTCTAAATTGGCATTGTGTGTTGTTTGGGGAGGGGATTACTGTGCCATAGAAACACAGCGTATGTCTCATGTGGCTAATAACCTGGTCTCTATACAGAAGAGGTAATTTCATTTCATGTATTGAACACCCAATTGAAAGGGGGCTGGACCTCAATCAAGGGGTCAACAGCCCCAAGCCTGCCTAAAAACTTCAGAGCGAATCCAGAAAGAGGGGAGAAAGAGGCTGAAGGGGTGTTTGCACAGGAGGGGGAATTTATAAACGGCCCAGTGAATCCAGAGGAGGAGTGTGTGTATGTGTGTGTATGTGTGTGTGAGTGAGTGAGAGAGAGAAGCTGAAGGTGTGCACAGGAGGGGAAATTTATAAACGGCCCAGTAAATCCAGAGGAGGAGTGTGTGTGTGTGTGTGTGTGAGAGAGAGAGAGAGAGAGAGAGAGAGAGAGAGTATCACTAAATGTTGTAGCTTCTGATGAACGTATTCTATTTTATTTTTCTTTATGTACACTGAGAGCATATTCACCAAAGACAAATTCCTTGTGTGTCCAATCACACTTGGCTAATAAACTATTCTATTCTATTCTATTCTACTTTACTCTACTCTACCCTACTCTACTCTACTCATTTCTGTTTCAATTCTAATAAGGAGTTTAGCTTCTCTCTCTTGAAAATGTAAGCTAGCATAAGGCATTATAATGCAAGCTAGCTTTAGCTTTCAAACAGTTCATTTAGTGACCAAAGTTACAATGGCATTGAAAAAAGTGACATGACCATTTTTCACACTTAGTGACATTTTTCACAGTTAGTAACCATTTTTCACACTTAGCGACCATTGCAGCATCCTCATGGTCACGTGATCAAAATTTTGATGTTTGGCAACAGATTCGTATTTATGATCGTTTCAGTGTCCTGGGGTCATGTGTGACCTTTTGACAAAATATAAAATTTTTAATCAAGGCCCTCCCCCCCCCCTCCGTCAATGGTGTACCTCTTTACCAATCTGAAAATCTGGTCACCTTATATATAAATGTATATCGGTAATCTAGTTGTGAGATTACTAAGAGCATAGAGAGCTGTGGTCAGGCAAATTAGTCCAGTATTAGCTAATGTGGTGTAGTAATTAAGATGTTAGACTAAAAGCAGGAAGATGCAAGCTTAGGTTTATCAAAGAAAGTCACATTTGGCAAGTCACATTTTCTTACCCTTACAGTGTGGTGGTTGTGGGGGAAATTGGAAGAGTTTTTTATATATGTTTTCGTAGATTTTCATGGGTTTAGGTATGCTGGTCTTGTTGTATTCGGATCTCCTCCCAATCTTGCCAAGATAAGATTGAGATTATTTTGGCAACTTTCGGCAAGGTCTCACTTGCCATCTTCAGGCTGGGTTTTGGACTTAAAGCATGGTCGGAGCTGCCATCTATAAATCTTGGTAGGAGTGTGTGGAGTGCTGGCTTTGTTTCAGTAAGTGAAATGATTGGTTGTGTGGTTGTATCATGATTGGTAGATTGGTGCTGGCTGTGTGTCCATTGTTTCGTGTTGTAATGGCCTGGGTGGTGGGTGAGGCTCGTTTGTTGACTAGGGTTGGTTCCCAGATGTCTGATAGGTGGGAGGTATCGTACATTTATTCATGTTGTGGGGGTGTTTCTCTATTTCAATAGCTTCCATAATTATTCTCTTGCTGAAGTGTTCAGTTTTGGAGATTAACCTGGTTCCTTCAAAATTAATTTCATGTCCTGTAGCTTTAAGCTGCTGGAAAAGGGAGGAAGTTTTTTTATTTTTTTTTACTGTGTTCCTGTGTTTTGCGATGTGTGCATTTATTCTCCTATTTGTTTGCCCTATGTATGTTGCAAGGCAGATTTTGCATGATATTTCGTAGACTCCTTGTTTTCTAGCTGGATCTTGTCTTTGGGGTTTTCTTAAGATGTTGGCTATTTTTTGGTCAGTGTTGAAGGCTGTCTTGATATTTTATTTGTGGAGAATTTTGCTGATTTTAACTGTGGTGCCTTTGATGTAAAGGGGGAGGGCGATGCTGTTGTCCTGTTCTGTGTCTCAGTTTTTTGGGGGAGTCTCCCTTTGGATTAGGTTGGTAATTGTTTTTCTTTGGAATCTGTTGAAAATTATGTTTGTGAGAGTGTGTAATTCAATTTTCAAACTATCCAACCTACTCCAAAACCCCGCTTACAAACCTCTAAACACTGACCCCACCACCAACCTGGAAAAAAAACCACCAAATCCAAAATAAAAGCCTCTCCCATGAAGAAATCCAGCAAAGAATCATCCCCAGAGAAAAATTTTCCATATGCCCCAAACTCTACAGCCTCCCCAAGATACACAAAGAAGAAACACCACTCAGACCCATAGTCAGCTCCATAGGCTCACCTCTACAGAATCTTGCCAAATTCCTTGCCAAACAACTCCAACCCTACGCAGAATCCATCACCTCACACCTACAAAACTCACTCCACTTCATAGAAACAATAAAGAAACAAAACCTACAACCCAGCGACCTACTCGTGAGCTTTGATGTCATATCCCTCTTCACCCAAGTGCCTATAAAAGAAGCCTTGACAGCTATCCAGAACAAACACAACCCCTCTAAACACATCCTGGACCTGGCCAACCACTGCCTAACCAACACATATTTCATCCATAATGGACAAAGATATAAACAGATAGAAGAGCACCCATGGGATCACCCCTCTCACCTGTCATCGCAAACTTATACATGGAACATTTTGAAACTAACACCTTAGATAAATCTGAGCACAAACATAAACTGTAGCTTAGATATGCTGATGACACTTGGCCACATGGGAAAGAAAAACTGGACAACTTCCTCACACATCTCAACAGCCTACACCCCAAAATACAATTTGCTATGGAAATAGAAGCAAACAAGCAACTTCCCTTTCTGGACATCCTAATCTACAAAAAACCCAATGGCTCTCTAGGACACACCATCTACTGGAAAAACACACACACCAACCACTACTTAAACGCACAATTTCATCACCACCCTGCACAGATCAACTCAGTAGCCAAGACCCTTATCTCCAGAACCAAACACCTAGCTGAAAAGACCACCTGAAAACTGAATTACACACTCTCACAAACGTATTAATCTTCAACAGATTCCAAAGAAAAACAATTACCAACCTAATCCAAAGGGAGACTCCCCCCAAAAACCGAGACACAGAATAGGACAATGGCATCGCTCTCGTCCCTTATACCAAAGGCACCACAGATAAAATCAGCAAAATTCACCATAAACACAATACCAAGACGGCCTTCAACACTGACCCAAAAATAGCCAACATCTTAATCCAGACAAAATCCAACTAGGAAACCAAGGAGTCTACAAAATATCATGCAAAATCTGCCCTGCAACATTCATAGGACAAACAAACAGGGACGTGCAATCAGGGGAGGCAGGGCCTCACCACTGTCATGATGAAAAGAAAAAAAAATTAAAAGGAAAAAGGCAGAGGTAGTTGCTGCCAGAGTCACAGTGGATGACTCTGATTAGTGCTTAACTGCAGGAGGAGGCAAGAGAACCATGTGCCTCCTTTACTCTATCTTTATGATCACTTGAGCAGAGTTAAGCAAGGGTTAAAAGGCAAAAAATTCCTTATGGAAAGAGGCACGTGGTTCTCTTGTCTCCTCCTGCTCTGGCAGCAGCAGCTTTTGCCTTTTTTACATTTTTATCATGGCAGACAAGAGGAGAATTGAAATCCTCTGTGACACAGCTGGAAATGCTATGTAAGTTGGATGGAGGGAGGTGGGAGGAATTCAAAATTATTGTAATTTAATTTGTAAGTAATTTTTTATTGTGAGTAATTTGTGAGTGTGTGTGTGTGTTTGTTTGTTTCTTCACTTCACTCAAACAAACTCTCAATTTGAGAGAGAGTTTGTTTGAAAAGAGAGGGAAGGGGGAGAGGCAGGGAGGGAAGCCTTGTTTGAGAAGAGAGGGGCAGCCCGCCAGCAGAAGCGGGTCTTTTACCCACCTCTGCTGGTGGGCGGGTGCTTTCTTTCTTTTGCATGCTGTGCCCCCCTTCCCTTTCTCCTCTCCGCCCCACTGGGAGCCCCATTCTGCTCCCCTCTCCCTTTCCTCCTCCTCCTCTCCCATTTCTTCGCCAGCTGCCGCCTCGCCCCCCACCTCCTCCATCCCCACCGCTGTGTCTGACAGGTGTCTCGCGTCTATGGTGGACATAAACGCGAGATGCCTGTCGGACACAGCATCAGGGACATTGCTTCTCGCTGCTGCCGCGCTCCACTACTGCGCTCCACTGCCTCGCCCCCCGCCTCCTCCGTCCCCGCTGCTGTGTCTGACAGGCATCTCGTGTCTATGGAGGACATAAACGCGAGACGCCTGTCGGGGACAGCGGTGAGGATGTTGCTTCTCGCCGCCACCGCGCTCTTGCCTCACCAACCATAATCCTCACTCCATGTCACTACAAACGAATAGGAGAATAAATGCACGCATCGCAGAACACAAGAACACAGTAAGAACAGTGTAAGAAAAAAAGAAAAAACTTCCTCCCTTTTCCAATACCTTAAAGTTACAGGACATGAAATTAATTTTGAAGGAACCAAGTTAATCTCCAAAGCAGAATACTTCAACAAGAGAATAATTATGGAAGATATCGAAATAGAGAAACACCCCCACAACATGAATAAACGTGACAATACCTCCCACCTACCAGACATCTGGGAATCAACTCTATTCAACAAACGAGCCTCACCCACCACCCAGGCTGTTACAACACAAAACAACAATAGACACCACAGTCAGCACCAATCAGCACCAATTTAGCAATCATGAATCAACCACACACAATCATTCCCTATATATGTATGTATGTATGTATGTATGTATGTATGTATGTATGTATGTATGTATGTATGTTGTTTTTGGTCTAATAAATAAATAAAGGGAGACTAGTATAGATCTATTTCAAGGTATTTAGCTCTCATCAGCTAGCCATACCCTTACTGGGATTCAAACCTGTGCTGTATTACATCTTAGGTAGATGTCTAAACCATTAAGCCAATATACATACATACATACATACATACATACATACATACATACATACATACATACACACACACACACATACACACACGCACATACACACACATATACATGTGTGTGTGTGTGTGTATGTGTATTCCATAATCACTAAGCTACCCACAAGATGAACATCTTGTAAGTATTTCAATGAACTACAATAAGCAACTTTTACTCATCTCTTCCTCTAGTCACCCCAAACTGTTGCAGAAGCCCAAGAAACCAGGACTGTTTATCCAAAGACAAAGACAAAACAATCTAGAGGCAATATGGAGTAGATCTTTTTCATGATCTCTTCACATTACACATATCATTGATTGACATGGTTAGTTGCAGAAGATAGGTTACATGTCTAATGAAGCATGGGAAGACAAAATCATTAAACCAAAAGAAGTGTTAGTCTTTTCTTTAAATTCTTGACAATGATGCTATACAAACATTGACTGCTATAGTGATGTCATTATTCTTTAATATTCCTGAAGAGAAATGCAATAAAAGAAAAGAGAGCATTCATGTTGAATTATTTAATCTTGCAATCCAAAATATTCTTACCATTGTCTGGTGGTAGTAATCCTGCAATTTTATTTTGGAGAGATTCTGGGTAGAAATAGGACCAGCATAACTAACCAAATAAAGAAAATTGAAGAAGAGTATTGAAGAAGAGTATTGTGCTCAGTATGACGGAGAGATCGCTGTGAATACCTATGAAAATTATGAAAATAGTATGCTAAAGTTATGGGAGGTCCAGTAAGAAAGAATAGAAGATGCCAAGCAACAATAGAAGATGCCAAGCAAAATTCCATGGGTTCTGTGCTCATGTACGTTGTCCAGAGACAAGAACAATCAAATTTTAAAACAGCACGAGAAGCTTAAAATCCTCTGTATGTTTTTTTTTTTAAAAAAATTAAGATTCAAGTTACTTCAAATTTTATTCTCCAGTACTCTGAGAGTATAATATTCTGAGGTTAATTTGTTGTAAAAAACACCAAAATTGGAAACTAACACTACACTACACATCCCCCTTTCAAATTTATTATTATATATTTACAAACATTTTAATTTGTAGCTGCAAGGTTCAGAGGCTTGTCAGGGTTTTTGCCTCAACCAAGTGGCACTACTAGGTTCCAAGATTATTCTGCCCATCCTTCAAGACCAGGTAATCCATACAGTTGACTTAGTGGAAATAATTCTGAAATTAATTTTCTTAAAAATGAGTATTATATTCTAGATATTATGGATGTATTAATTAAGCTAACTTTGGTTAATAGATGATTAATAAAAGAGAATATGGATTTATTTTATGCACAAAAAGTCATTTCTAGCACTTCAGACAGATTTGTGTTTTTCAAGTAGTATTTCCTGGAATTCTATGGCTTTACCTCTTGATCAGTGATTCCAGATTTTTGTTTTTTAAAAAACTAACAAGCTCCTTGAGCTGAAAAAAAAAGAAAAGAAACTCCCTGAAATAGATCAACTTAATATATTAGAAAACAGAATAATGGAGCTGCAAGGTACTGTGGAGGTCCTTTAGTCCAACCCCTGGATCAACTAGAAGACCTCTATGATTAAATTCTTAAATTTAATCTTTGGACTATCTCCAAGATTAAATCCTGAGATTTGAAGAATTTGTAAATTCCAACCCACAACCCAGTTCTTTAAAAAAATATGCATTGTATGTAATAACATCTTCCAAAACCTAGCTATATGCAGAATTTAATAGCAAGTATTGGATTAGTAATTTTTTATTATTATAATTTTCTTCTCTTTTAACTTTTGAGCCAGTGTTGATTCATTGAGACTACATGGAAAAATCCATGCAGTTTTTGGGGCAATATTTTTGGATGTGGATTGCCATAGTTTTCCTCCTAGGATTCAAGAGAGTAGTAATAGTTGTCTGAAATGCAAAGTTTGTGTCTGACTGTATAGCATATACAAATTTGATTATTTAAGCACCTGAGTTGATTTGATCATTATAAGCATATAGATGCTCATAATGCAATACATTATTTTTTTCTCATTATCTTATGATAGCAAGGTGCACATTTTAAACCATTTTGATTCACACAAGTACCAAGATAAATATTCTGAATGGATAAATGAGATTTTTCAAACTTTAGTTAAGAATTTTACATTTTATACCTTCATAGTCTGTTTTATCCTTTGAAAACCAAGAAATGTAAAGAATGACTGCTTGTTACAGTGAAAAATACTCCAGGATTTTAAAAATTCAGGGTAGAGTCAAAGTAATGTTACATTGATCATCTGTATATATTTCCATGTAGCATGGGAAGCAAACCAGTTAAACCATAGGAGCTATCCCCAAAAGCTGACTTTGTTAAAGAGAAGACTATTGGGACCAGAAATAAAAACCAGTATGAAAGGTAATAATTCAAATATCAATTGTACCTTCTTCATAGGTTTTGAGAGGGAAAATGTAAATATGTACAGTATTCATGAGATTGTCTTTAAAAGATATGGGGAGAAAGCATGTTCCTCTTTTCTAGGAAGCATAATCAGAATGGCATAATTTAGAAAAAAGGGTGGCTGCTGGCTTTCTGGATGTAGTATGCCAAATTATCTCTAAATAAAAAAGTACCAACAAACTCTGAGGGAGATGTCACAGGGTTTCACAATGTAAAAGATAAATAAATAATAATAAATGCAAGGGAAGAAGGAATAAAAGAAGGAAATATAAATCTTTTAAATTAGTTGGTGCTGTTGACTTTCTAAATAAATGCTTGCTATCTTTAATTTTTTCTTCAGTTTTTATGATTACTCATTCAACATAAACCTTTGGGCAGTAATAACTTGCAGTTGTAATTTAATCTTGGCAAGAGAACAGTTGATTTATGTCTTCAGAATAAAGTTTTTTCAAGTGCTCAACCATATAGCCCCACCTAAAACATCCTTCTTTACTCTCCTGTAGACAGGATCAGAGTATGATGATACCAAAATTGCTGCCTCCAAATGATTCTTTTGCTATCCCAAGGAAAAGGCTTATAGAGTAACTTTCCTTACATAAAGATGGTATTCATCCTACGCTGCAGATATCAGAAAGGTATCAATAAAGAGGAGGTGATATTTTTTTGGCCTTCCCTGCTGCCTCCCTCTTTCCCCTGAGTCATCATTAATTCTCTACCCTCCCCCCATTTGTTACCACTTCGGAAGACCATTCCCTTGAAATGGCAAATAAAGAAGAATAACAAGGAACCTCCCTGATTCCGACAGCAGTAGCTTGGCAGTTGGGGAGAAACTTAGGAGAAAACCATGATGATCACTTGTAGGAATATCAACTTATTGGGAATTTTCCACTAGATTTGTATTTTGGTTACCAGAGAGGTTCTAGTCTGTCAGGCAACCAAAACAGAAATAGCCTCAGAGTCAGAGAACCCCATATATAGACTGCAGAAAAAAAAGGATGGCTTCAATAGCTAATAATTGTCCTGTAGGTAGCTGTAGAAAGTAAAGAATATGTTCTTGATGTAAAGATGCAAGAATATGCAGATAGGTTGTTAATTGATGCAAAGCATAGAGATTTTAGGATTAAAATAGAATAACAGAGTTGGAATGGACCTTGGAGGTCTTCAGGTCCAACCCACTACTTAGGCAGGAAGCTCTATACCACTTTAGACAAATGGTTGTCCAATCTTTTCTTTAAAACTTCCAGGGTTGGAGCATTCACAACTTCTGGAGGTAAATTGTTCCACTTATTAATTGTTCTGTCAGGAAAGAGTTTTGTTTTCTACAGGATTTGTAGATCATGGTTTACGTTAACTTTAGGAACGGCTTCTGTTGAGACAGACAGCACCTTTTAAGGATTGGGAAGAATATGTGTCAGATGCGATAGGAAAACCACTGGCTAGCCTCATCTGAAGGGCTTTAAACTAAAAATGGAAGGGGAGGGTGTTCAATCTTTAAGACCAAAGTCAATCATAAACCCCAAGACAACAAATCAGCCAGCGAGGAAGGAAGTGATGACAAGGAAGTGGAACTAAGCAGGGGTGGGTATCCCTTCCTCGTTGCACACAAAAATTTTGAATCCAAATCCATTTTCCCTTCTAATTGCATGACAGAGAGAAAAGGGAGAGAGTAAGCACAAGGTTTCAGTCAGGCTTCTGTGGGCATAGATCTATAATGCTAAATTGAACAATTTGTGGAAATACATTATAGTGAATTCATAAAAAACCCTGTTTTCAATTTGAGTTGAATGTCACTGCTGTACTACTAAAGCATTATTGAAGGACATCAATAATAGAGGGGGAAAGAAATAATAAAAACAAATGAGGCTTCATTGTAGTTTCAAAGCAATTTATACAGAGTTGAATCCGCACTGCAATAGAGTTGCATAGATTTCATTTTAAAATGGTAACATAGCTATTTACCTGTCATAAAATATTTACATTCATGTTAAAATTATAAAAAAAGTCAATACTATAAAGTTGACTAATATTCTGCCCAGCAAAAAAACACAATTAAATATCAGGTAGACTCTAAATTGTTATAATACAATAATGGACTTTTGTGTTTGTCATTTTTATTCTTCAGCCTTTCAAGGACTAACTCCTCTAACTAATCAAGGTCAAGATTTAGTAAGTAACTATTGCTCACAAGTTGTAGAATACCTCTGTAGTTGATTTGAAGGGACTATAGGTAATCCTTGACGTATGGAAGACCATTTAACGAATGTTCGAAATTATGACACCCTTCAAAAAACTACATATGACCCCACCCCATTTCAAAATTATGATGGCTGCCGTGGGGCCGTGGCCCTTATGATCCACCATGGGTGACTGCAGTGCCCTCCAACTCTCCCCCATCCCACCCTAGTAAAATCTTGCAGCACTTGAGCCTCTTCCCCACGTGCCTATCATGCTGTACACTTGCCTTTTGAAGGCAGGGCATGAGTCGCCCAGGCTACGCAACAGCGATCCAAATGCAGTCTTCAAATCAGAATCATGGAAATCTAGTAAACCTTTAAACCACCTTTAAAGTTTTGATGTCATGTTCAAAAAAGATGAATTTGTATAAAAATAGTGGACTTCAAAATGATATTAAAGTAGTGATGCTTATACCGGTAATTAGAGTTGCCTGTAAAATGGAAAATCTGTTTTATCATTTAAGCAATACAAGTGTCAGCGCTCCAAATATCATGCAGAATTAAATCAGTCCAAGGCAGAGCTATCTTTAAAGTTCCAATTTAACAAGACAGACATATTGGCAACAAACTGGAATCCCAAATCTAAAAGCTTCCTGGGATTCCACCCAGTTGAAAATTTATGATCTTATCCCTACACCCATAAATCCATCACATAGTCCAATCTTCTTCGGCCATGCTGGCATCTCCACCCAGCTGGTTCTGGTCAGGTGGAGAGGTGCAGAGACAAAAGATGACCTTGGGCTTCTAGAAAGGAATGACAACAACACATTCCACAATTCTATTCCTTTCTATTTCCCCTCCCAATTACTACACTAATGAAACAGCATAATGAAATAATAGTGTGTGTGGTAGGCCAAAGATCCTAAAAAGAAATATGACTGCAGGCCTGACAATAAGCTTGTTGTATTCCAAAAGAACAAAATATAACAAAGTATGTTCCAAAATATGTTCCATGGTCTTTTAGAACACATTTAAAAGTTTCAAGTGTTGCAGGAAACCACATACAAGAACAGAACCCTTGCACCTTTGTTTCTATGACTGTAGGGTATGAGAAATGTCCTTAAGATATAATAAGAAAAAAAAGGCTTAATTCTTAATTTTGGAAATGGTTTTTATTTAAGTAGTTTGGACACTTTATTGCAAAAAAAAAAAAAAAGCTATTGGTCTCCACATACCAGATTCATGCTAAGAACATGACTATATAAAGCACCATTTAGGATAATTTTCAAGCAAAAAAATGTTTTCTGGTATCAAGCTGTTGTGTATATATGAATTTTCTAATTAATTGTCTATTGATTTACGAAACTTACAATTGCAAAAGGAAAATATATAAATAATTTGAATTTCATAAAGTTGATTATTGAAATTGCATACAGAATATGTTTGAATTATAGGATTCATTCATTATTTGTGGAAAGAAATGCAGTCCTCCAAGAAAAGATGGATCTTCTTCAATTGCATGGCAACATTCAAGAAACCAGTGATCTAACTTTGATTTTTTGCATTAATTCATTATGCAGCGACCTTGTAACTTTCAACTTTATAACTGTGATAGGAAAAAATTAAGGCATTCATGTATGAATCTCTTTTGAGACCTGTAGAAACTGTAATTTGCAATGTAATGGCACTTAAAATATATGTAAACTAAACTACCAAATCAGAGTAATGACTTTTACTGCACTTGATAAAAGTACATTTATCCCTCCGTGAAATAACTTTTTGGGGTTGAGGGTCTGGGATGGTATAGTCTGTCTAGAATTCAGATCTTTTTTTTTTAATGGGCCTAATCAACCCGACCCTTAAAATTCACAGGGAACGAGCTAATACAATTGAGTAATCTTCACATTAAGTCATAATTCATTTCTTTATAGAATTTCATGTTGTTTGCTCTCCAGCATACTTAAAGCAGCTAGCAAATGTTGACTTAGAAGCAAAGTGAAAGTCCTCCTTGTCTGTTAGATGCAGAGATCATAATAATAGCAAGTTCTGAAAAATTATATGGATTTTTTTTGTACTATTCTGGTTATAGTATCATGCTGATATGGATGGATATTGAGTTCCTTCTAACTTCCAAGAACTGGGTACAAAGCAAATACAGATAATTCTTTGAATCTTGGTATATTTCGTATCCTCCCAAATACAAAATCTTCTTGTGATTCTAATGTAGAAGGTTGATTAAAATAGAATCCATAATTAGCATACTGTCTGCATTATGCTGGTCTACATATAACAAAGGAGAAGTAATTTGTTTCTTTAGCAATGGTTGTTCCTATAGAAAAAAATTGGGTAGACTTCAGTGCTACATGAGAAGGTGGTTATTGTTGAAATAACCTAAATGAATAAGAGGACACTATGTAAAACTTCTGATATTTGACCACTTAGCCTAAATGAAACAAACAAAATAAGATTGCATGCTGAGGTTATCAAGTAACACAATTTAGAATGTATAATGATATATGGGTGGGACAGGGATAGGAAACACAAATTATAAATGCTGAGTTCCAGATATCTTTTCAGTCCTAATGAAACCAAAACTTGTCTTACTGCCCTCAACATTCCAGTTGAAATGTTCAGAAAAATTGAAATCTATCATTGCTATTATATATATTTCCAGGATTCCAAATCTTTTCTCTTCCCTGGCATAAATCTGCCTGATGGATAAAACATGGGATTCTGAATTTCCTTTAGAACTATTCTTTCACCCCAAGAAAACTAGAAAGAAATAATTAAAATTATTCTAGGAGCAGCGTCCATCTAGCTGGATTCTAGTACCAGTGTCTAACTCAGTACATCCCTTGGAGATACTCCTAGCTCTTCCCTGAAAGTTTTTCCACACAAGAGGTTGGGCTGGGGGAGGAAAGAATTCGATGGTCAAAAAGGAGTGTCACAGTTCATATCCATCCCTCTTCCTTCTCTCAAGATCAGTCAGGTAGGTTTCACCAATCCTCAGCTTGGGAGCAGTTCAGTTCTTTGTCCTTTTCTGATGAAGCTGACCTCAGAAGGGCTACAACAGCCTTCCCCAAGCCCTGCTCTCCTACATTTTAAGACCGTTTAACTTTAGCAACACTTGCAATAAAGAAAGAAATGCCAATACAATTTTAAAAGGAATTTATTAAATTTAATAAATAATTTCCATGGTAACGTTGTAAAAAGTGAGCATTTGTTAAAATAAAAGGCACTTAAAATATGAATGTGGCCAGTACTGAACAGATAACAGAATAGCCAGCAGCAAATATACAAGCCACAGTAACTCCTGATTCAGAATCATGCAATTTTAGCTATAGGATAAATTACAACCAAGATTGCAAACATAAGCTGGTTTAACAATTATCTTACACAGAAAGAAATCAAATACATTAAAGATAAAGTTGCTAAAGCACCAGGCTTTAAATCAAGCAAGAAATTTAAAAAGAAACCTAAGAAATTAAGGCGCTAAGACCTTGCTCCTATTCTGTGCCCTATATATGCTGGACTTTCAATTTCAAATATAACCAGTTTTTAAAAAGTCCAGCACCTCAGGATGGAATCAGATAAGGGGAGTTGATTTAAAAAGGAGTCTTGGCAGTGTACTTGTCAGTACTAAAATTGGAAACTGAATTTATACACAGGAATTCTTCTTCTTCTTATTATTATCATCATCATATGTTTTAATAATATTAAAGCTCTATTTTGGATTTATTTTTTTCTTTTTATTCTTATACACATAATGACAATTAAAAATGAATGTCACACATGAAACTTGAAATTAAAGTTACATCATGGTTTCCACATTACTGAATATAGAAAGTTGGAAGTTAAGTCTAACATTATTAATAAACTAATTTTTATAGTTTATTAGTAAGTATAAGGTTTGCACTATGTGTGCAAGCCAAACCTTGATACATCTATAAGGCTAAAAACTGTTCTAATTTTAATACTTAATGTATAGGCAAATTGTTTATTAAGTGTTTCATTCCATACAAAAGACAGGGTAGATAAAAAAGCACCTTGGGTAAGCTATAATCTTATTGAGTAGGATACGCAATCTCAAGTATTCTGTGAATCTTGTGGCACTATTTGTTTGCAAAAACAAAGATAAAACTTCAAAAATAAAAAATACTGTACATTTAAAAAAATTGCATAGGAAACAACTGTGTAGGTAAGTAAGGAACTAGTAAATCCATTGCAATATTGCCAAAAGCTACATAATGAGTACAAAACTATTATATCACACCCAGTGCTGTGAAATCATAAAGCAGTTTTCATTTCCCCTCATACTTAGGATTCACTACAGTTGTCACAGCACTTTTGTATATAGGATTTTCACCCTAAAAGGAAGAAAAAACAAAGGATTATAGAGAGAAAAATCTGTTGATTTATTGATAAAATATTTTCACATACTGCCAAGCCAATTAGAGATCCATGTGCATACAGGTCCCACAGCTCCTACACTCTATCAACAAGATTGAAACAAGCAAGAAAGCTTTTTTGGGGGGGAATAGGAGGGAAATATTACAGATTACCTATTATCCAGCATTTTTAATTTTTACTACACATCATGCCTAACAGAAATTATTCTTTAGAATATACAAAGAAAGAAACTGCAAATAATCTATTCATAGGAATTTCCTAACATTTTAATGCACGATGATGATATGGGTGGCCATATAAATAAAAATTAAAAGAATTTTTGGGAAAATAATCTCCTTTACATTGATTGCATATTCCCTCCAGTGTAGCCATACTTTAATTGAATTGGAAACTTTGCATGTATTTTTGACAGTGCAAAATTAACACTGGCATTACACTATCAGGAAGACTCACAGCCAAGTGCTCCTTTATTATTGAAGTCTTTAATGATCTAAGTAAGATCAGCCATAAAATTAGTCTCAATGTGAACACAGCAAATTCATCCTTTAATATTGAGGAACAAAGCTCACAAACAGCAAACAGAAGAGAAGACTTGCGACTCATACACACAAACCCTGTATAATCAAGTCGTGTAAGCATGGATGAATTTGTTCCAAATTACATAAATGGTGACACAGCAAACTGATTTGCAACTAATTCCTTATACTGAAATGCCTGATATTATCTGACTTTAAAAAGCAATATTATTCTGCACCCAAAAATTATGGATTTCAATCCAGGACACTATTTTTGAATATTCTTTTTAAAGCTTGGGGAAAATGTTTTGTCTTTTTTCAGGACTATTACTGACAATTATATAACCAAATTCATATAGCAACAGAGTGTTCAGAAATAAAAAAATAACAATATCAAATAACAAGAGATGGAATGGATATATAATAAAAGAAAGGAGGAGAAAAAGTAAGAAAAGGAGGACATATATGTGAAGAATGCAGCATATTTATGTATACTACTAATAATTTGGTTGTGCCGCAAATCAAGTTTGTACGTTTTATATAAACTATCAATGAAGTTCAATCTAACTATATTCTACCTCATCACACTATTGTCGTGTTCAGTTAGAATAGAGATCAACATTCAAGAAGAATTATTTTATATGTTGCCAAGACTGTATTTGCCTTATGCTCCATTTCCTGCCATTGATGCTTTTTTCTCTGAAGTATCTGCTTAGTTAGTGGCCATTGTCCCAAGAGTCATCTTGGGATAGCATTTACAAACATGATGAGTATTCTCAAGTAAACTAACTAGCCAGCTAAAAAGGGTGATTTCAGTGACAATGCAGTAAATAATTTGTTCTATTAAAACTGAAACTACTTAAATTAAGCTACATCATGCCCAGTTTATTTCACAAGATTCAAAGAGCATACATAATATCTCAATATTTGCCAATCCCTAAGGTTGGAAAAGGGCCAGAGCTCAAGCATTAATATAATTTTGCATAGAAGCCCTTATGAAGAAGAGAGTGCTCTGGTTTGCATTTCTCACGTTTTTTTGGTGGGGGTCCTTATTTTACTCACCAGTATTTCAGACCTTACTAAAGGGGGCAAAATAAGTTGTTAAATAATTATCCATTTCTTATTTATTTATTTATTTATTGATTGATTGATTGATTGATTGATTGACTGCCTTCAAATCAGGCCCTAAGGTTTTGTTGCCAAAATTTTTCAGGAATGGTTTTCTATTACCTTCTTTTTGCTGAGAAAAAGGATATGTGTTCAAAGTCTAAAGACTACACTGTGTGCACAATTAGATTAGATTGCTTTTATTTATAGGCCGCCCTTTTCCCTGAGGGGACTCAGGGCGGCTTACAACCTATAGGAAGGGGATACATGTAATGACATATACAGACAATACACAATTAAAAAATAGAAGCAACATTCATTCATCATTCGGGTGGGGACGGATCCCAATCTTTAACCCCAGGCCTGGCGGGATAGCCAGATCTTAAGGGCTGTGCGGAAGGTCTGGAGGGTGGTGAGGGTACGAATCTCCACGGGGAGGTCGTTCCAAAGGGTCAGAGCTACTACTGAAAAGGCTGAAATTATTAGGCAATTGAGTATTTTGACCATATCATTTTTATGTATATGGAAAATATATGTATATTTTCTGTATAAACTTGAATGCTTAGTGGATATAAGAATATCAGGTGATGTGTTTTTATGTAATGAGGGAGGGTGTGGCCTAATGAGATCAACACCCCGTATCAAGGTGTGCATAATTATTAGGCAGCTTCTTTTCCTCAGGCAAAAGGGGCCAAAAAAGAGATTTAACTGACTCTGAAAAGTCAAAAATTGTAAAGAGTCCTTCAGAGGGATGAGGTACTCTTGAAATTCCTAAGTTATTGGGTGTGATCACATAACCATTAAACTTTTTGTTGCAAATAGTCAACAGGATTGCAAAAGACGTTTTGGCACATTAACTGCCAAAGGTTTGAGAAGAATCAAACATAAAGCTACAGGAATCCATTATCCTCCAGTGCTGTCATATTGCAGAACTGCAACCTACCTGGAGTATCCAGAAGTACAAGGTGTTCAGTGCTCAGAGACATGGCCAAGGTAAGGAAGGCTGAAACCTGAACACCACTGCACAAAGCACATAGGTTGAAATGGCAAGACTGGGCCATGAAATATATGAAGACAGATTTTTCAAAGGTTTTATGGACTGATGACATGAGCATGATTCTTGACGGACCACATGGATGGGCCCTGGCTAGATCAGTAACAGGTACAGAGCTCCACTTCGACTCTGACACCAGCAAGGTGGAGATGGGGTACTGGTATGGGCTAGTATTATTTAAATGAGCTATTTGGATCTTTTCAGGTTGAAGATGGATTCAAAATCAACTCCCAAACCTACTACCAGTTTTTAGAAGGCACATTCTTCAAGCAGTGATACAGGAAGAAGTCTGCATCTTTTAATATGACCATGATTTTTATGCAGGACAATGTTCCATTATATGTATTGAAGTATTCCACTGTATATTTAGCCAGTAAAGGCCTTAAATATGAAAGAATAATGGCATCCCCCCCCCCCTTCCTCACCTGACCTAAACACTATTGAGAACTTGTGGGCCCTTCTTAAATGGGAGATTTATAGTGACGGAGAACAATACACCTCTCTGAACAAGAGACTATGGTTGCTGCTGCACAAAAAGTTGATCATCAACAGAAGAAACTGACAGAGTCCATGAATGGAAGGCTTATGATTGTTACTGAAAAGAAGGATGGCTATATTGGTCACTGATTTTTGTGTGTGAGAGAGAAATGTCAGAAATGTTTATTTGTAAATTTTGAGGAGTTGTCAAAACCTTACTTTTACTTTCTTAAATGCTCAGGTTTGTGTTTTATTAACATTTTTGATTGACTGAGAGCACTGTAGTTGTTCAATAATGAAATGAATCCTCCAAAAGACAACTTGCCTAATAATTGTGCATAGTGTGAACATGCCCTAAGCCTAGAATTTGGTTTCCCAGGTTTCAACCTAGTGCTTTTAATTATTACACTAAACTGTCTCTCTAAATTCTGTTACAATTCAAAGTATGATGCAGCAGTTAAAAAAAGGTGTTAGGAATCAAGCAATAATTAGTTAAAGCTGCATTCAGCAACTCTGAAGAAAAGCACATGCAAAGAGAAAGAAATAGAAAAGAAAATACGAACGGAAACCTAGAGACCAGCTTTACGTCCATAGTTTGGATTCTTGAAATTATTAATAGGACTCTTGTATATTGGATTTTCTTGCTGAAGGTAGAAAAATCATCAGTGGAATACAAGAGAGACAACATTCTAAAGAAAAAAGGTTGGGTTCTACTAACAAAAAAATGTTAGTTCCTTTAAGATTCAGATATTCAATGATATTCAAAAGGACAGAATCCTACTAATATCCTCAAAGAGACAAAATACTGAGGTCTACAACTGGAAAAAAACTTGGTGTTAATATTTAAAAGATTGAACACTTTTAAGAGAATTAATGAATTATCCAGGAGACAATGTTTTCATCTTGGAATTATCTGGAGATATACAGAAAACTAACATACATATTTTTATAAACTGAAGTCTGAAATTTTGGAAGTATACAAACTGTTATCGGATATGTATGCCTGCTTAAGGTTATTAATATGATGACTCACCGTATCCCATTTTGCATTCATCTTTTCTTTCTCAAATTTTGCAAATTCTCTTCTGTCATGAATGATCATAAGTAACTTCCAAATCAGCAATAAAGCTAGACCAATAAGAACAATTCCAGCGACCACACCAGCAACTATAGGAATGATGTCAGGACCAGTTGGGCATTCTAGCAAACAAAATGAATAAATGAAGCATAATATGAATACAGCTGGAATTATGAAACAGCCATCCAAATTATGAATAATTAATGCTGTTATTAGATATGGTTGCGCAATCAGCCAGATGTTTATAGTGGATTTAGCATTTTTATCCACCTGTTCTTCTCAAGGACCTGGAATAGATACTATTAATTGAATGTATATGCCATCCATATCCTAGCATATTGGAATGGCTTACAACATTGTGGTGGGTCACGGCCTCACTTGTGCAAGTCATAGGTGCTCAGGGCCCACTCGCTTGAGCAATGGATGCTCGTGTGTGTCCCTGCGCCTGCCCTTCCCACAAAACCATCCCTGCTCCCAGCCACCAACCCGAAAAAGTTGAGTAAGTCTATTCTTGAGTTCATGCACTGCTAAAGAGCAAGGGTGCTTCCAAGGCCTCTTTGATGGCATTGTTCAATGAATGGATCCCAGAGTGCAGAAACTCTGGCAAAGTTTAACTAGTCAGGCAGATACAATGGGAGTTAGGTGGTCCCTCAAGTATCCAGAGTCTATGCCATGTAGACTTTATAGGTAATGGGTAGCTCTTTGAATCAAAACCTGAAAAAAACTGCAGTTTGTGGAGTAGTGGTATTCTATAGGCATACTGAAGCATTCTGGACCTGCTGAAGCTTCCAACTGGTTCCCCAAGAGCAGCCCTGTGTACAACATGTTGCAGTAATTAAGCTATGAAATGACCAGGGCACAAGTGGCTGAGTCCACTGATTTGCTGAGGAATGTGCAAAAAACAAGGTTGGATTTTGACCATTGATCAGGTTGACCAATTCTTTGGGTTGTTTCCAATTTAAAGGCACCTACATGCCTTTACTAATGAGTGAGAATTAGAAAAGGCACAAAACATTTCTTTAGTATAACCAATGGAGGTTGGGTGAAGGAGCCAATGAAGAAATAGCCACAAACTGTCACTGATAATTCCAACAATCCTTTGGATGAAGACAAATGTTGTGCATTCTGTGGGTATTCAAAAACGTTGTTTTTTTAAAAATAAATATTGAGGACTAAGATTTGTATTTTAAATATGCTATCTTTAGAGAGGATGATAACAACACATATGTTAAAATTCTGGACATGAAGTACAAAAAAATTAAATTAAGAATGGGGGTGGGAAAATGGAATTATGTTTAAACAATCCCTAAAGTCAAAACTGTCTCTATGAAGACCAAAACATACCTGGTGTCTTCACCACATGGACAATAGCCTTGTTATTTGAATCAACAGAATATGTGAAATAAAACCAACAGTCATCAATATCCTTCTCCTTGCAGTGAGTCAATGGATCGTGCTGTCCAGGCTGTGGCAATTTCTCTCTGCGATCGACCAACTCCAAACTGAAGTGTGAACATTCTTTTTCACACCGCTCCTTCTTCTCTCCTTTGTTAAAGGCTTTGCACTGGACACAATCTCTATTTGCAGAGAAGATGAAGCACAAATTAGTATCATATTGGAATACCACCCATTTTTTATTAGGAAGGCTTCAGAAAAAGACTATGATAAATTTAAATAAAAGCTCAAATCTCAGATGATTTAAACATAATGCATTTTTCCTTCTGGCCTTGACTGCATTATGTCTTAAAAGAAGATTCTGAATGGTGTCACTCTTCCCATAAAATACTACATTCAGTAGCTCATTACCAAAGTAGATGTTTAGCCTGCATTAAAGCCATTCACTAAAGCAATATTTGAAAGGGAAGGGGAGAGAGAAGGAGATGTATGGGAAGTGATCTTCCCCAAATCCACCACTTTATGCAGTACAAGATTGGGGGAGGGGGAGAAAGGAGAGAGGAAGGAGACACCATTTTCCTCAAGTATAATATTTTTGAATTTTCCCTTTGGGCTTTGGAGTTAAGACATTCATACAATGTCTCTTAATACATTTATACTTTGTGATATAATTACTTCAGCAAATATCTTTTTCCACTCAGATGGCTATCTAATGCTATTTGATGCCAAAATGTTAACCCCTATCCTGTCTATAACCAGGATGACAGTTTAATTAATTAACATTAAATTTCCATACTGCTCATCTTCTCTACAATATGACAGCTTACATATTATAGAAACAAATGACAAATAGTTAAAATATTAAACCAACATTAAAATAGCATTATAAACTGCACTAAAACCACATATAAGAGAGCCAAGAGACGGATGAGGCGGGGGATGAGATCTTCTTATCCTGTCAGCGACCTCCAGTGGCAAGTACTACCTCAAAGTGCCAGGCCTACCCTTCCAGAAGGTCAAAAGGGAGGGGCAATTCCCACCTCTGGTGGAAGGAAATTCCACAGGGATGAGGGCACAGCAAAAAAGGCTCTTCTCCTTTATCCCACCTGCTTCAATAGTTAGCGTCTGCATGAAAGTGCCTCCCTCGGTTATTGTAAGAGGATTTTTTTTTCTGTTACAGATTTAGTTTCTGGCTAACCGAATTCTAGAATGGTGCTGAAAAAAGACCCGCTGCAGAAGTTTGCAATTTCACAAGAACCAATTATTTTTAATTACAAAATCAAAAACCTTACTTGTGCTCTGCGCAGACGCCAAGACAAGTCTGACATAGCTCACAGGTTGGTCCCTGAAATTTGGAATCGGTACAGTTGCATTCTCCACATTCACATATTCCTCTACCATTGCAGATTTGCCCATTTGCAGCTTCACAAGGAGTCGTATCTAGAGGACACTCACAAGCAGAGCCAGTGAAATTTTCCCAGCATT
Source organism: Thamnophis sirtalis (assembly GCF_051295495.1). Lineage (NCBI taxonomy): Eukaryota > Metazoa > Chordata > Lepidosauria > Squamata > Natricidae > Thamnophis > Thamnophis sirtalis. The sequence goes on along the minus strand of NW_028261384.1, from coordinate 20,066,104 downwards.
CACATTCCTGACATTTACATTCACCGTGTCCTACATTCAAAATCAGGGGAAAAAAATATTAGTAAAATTTTCAATATAAACAAGCACATATTTATTCCCCAATTTCTGCTTATGGGATGGATTTGACAAGATCTTGAGGGCCTGCTTCTTGAAGGTGCAAAAGTTTCATGTGACTGTTTTGATGCACTCCTGAAATTATCCAAGTTATGATTGCAAATTGCAAAGTATCTTAAGTCTTCAGGTGGTCTTAAGGCTACCACATATAAACTACATGTAGTAGTGCTACGTGAGGGTGAATTCAGAAGTCTCTCATGCATAAAATGTTCAATGCAGTTGCACAGAACTAAAATCCAGTTCTGACGTCTTATGAAAACATGTAGGAAGCCTAATTATTTTTAGGGAAGAAATTTTCTTCTTTACTAATTAAATAAATTCTAAAATGAGAAAAGCATGCTACATCTGGCTAGTTTGATATTATTTAAACTTTGTATGTTAATGTTGCTCAAGTTTTTCTGCAAAATTTTGTCACCCTATATTGTACCATACAACTCAACATAATATAGATGCAATATTGTACTGCATAGGAAATTATCAACAACAAGACACATATATATATAAAATATATATAGTACAGCATGCAAAGATTTTCTTCTTTTAGATACGCTTTTATTACTGGGCTTATTATAAAGAATAACATCATTAAATTGCCTTTTATGTACCATACTTAAATATAAGACCTTTATTTTAGTTGCCTGAACATTTTCAATCAATCAAAGAAACTACATCAGAGAAGTTATTCCTAATCTGATCTTTGTTTCTCTTGTTCACTTAAATTCTACTTTATCATACTAGTTTCAAGATTATGCTTTAAAGTTCCTTTGACAGAAAAGGAACTCATTACCTCCACAAATTAAACCATCAGATCGATCACAGCTGAAGTTATCACACTGGCAGTATGGGCCAGAATAGATTTCATTTGGATTTTCTCGCTTTTTGCACACACACTGTCCACAAATACATTCGCCATTGTTGCTACATATTTCAGAACTGTTAGCCTGCCTACAGGTGCCTGACATGTCTTCACTATTTACTTCTTCCATGCTGCATTCACAGTGCTTTCCAATACGCCCAGGTTTGCACCTAAAAAGCAAAATGGACCAAATTTAGCTCAGCATTACGTGTCTCGTTGTGACCAACAAATGGCACTGGGAAACTTATGAGAGAGAAGGAGAATCTCATCTTTAAATGTGGTTCTCCAGCAGCTGCCTAAAATTAAAGAGGCATCATGCTGCCATCAAGATCAGTGCTTACAAATTGCTGGCAATCATAAATATATACCAGATAAAAATCATACATCTAAAAACGTTCATTTTTAATTAATCTCTTACATTCACTTTCCCAAAGTGACCTCAATGTGAGATAAAATGAGAAAATTTCCGCCTGCCTACCTATCTACCTACCTATCTATCTACCTGCCTGCCTTTTTTCCTTCCTTCCTTCCTTCCTTCCTTCCTTCCTTCCTTCCTTCCTTCCTTCCTTCCTTCCTTCCTATATATATATCATGGCTTGCATTCCTCTCCATCATTACAGGCTTTAAGGCCCTTTGAGTTATTCCTTTAACTCATAAGGAATTATTCTAGCTTCCTAAAAATCTCAGCTAACCTTCTCTGAATTTCTCCTATATAAGAAACTAAAGTTAGGGTTTTTTTTTTCATGAAAACACAATAAAATAGCATTTATATACCTGCAAGCACCGCACTCAAATGTTCCATTTCCAAAATGGCACTTAGGGCTGTCCTCAATCCCTTCATTATGGCACTCACATTCACAAATGAACTCCAGATTAATCTCTACTTCTTCAGTGAAACCAAGAGGTTTGATTTTAATTGTTTCATTTTGTCCTTTTTCTGGACATTGGTTAGCTGTTATTGTAATCTCAAACCTAACCTGTCAATATAAACAATAAACAGGCAATTTATTCAAACTGATTAAAAGAAACACGTAACATTATACTGGATAATGCTATAATGTGACAAGGGGCACATAAGAAGTCTACATGACTCCTGCATACCAAAGCTTACCTCATCTCCAATTGAAATGTTAGAGCACTTTCTTCCTTCATCTCCTGTTCCATTCACTCCGGTTTTACAGAAAGATTTATATTCTATTCCTATCTCCTTAGGAATTTTATTGTTTTCCAAAATAACTTCTGAAGACAATGACTAAAATAAAATTTGAACATTTAGATATATAGAATCAAAAACAGTGGTTTTCAACCTTCCCAAATGCCGTGACCCTTTAATACAGTTCCTCGTGTGGTGGTGACCCCCAACCATAAAATTATTTTCATTGCTACTTCATAACTATAATTTTGCTACTGTTATGAATTGTAATGTAAATATCTGATATGCAGGATGTATTTTCATTATTACAAATTGTACATAATTAAAGCATAGTGATTAATCTGCCAATCTTGGTTTGGGAGAAGATCAGCCAGGCTGGGATTTTCCAGGATAAAACAACCTCCCTGCCTGCCTCCAGCAGCAATTCATGGTTTACATGAGTTTCACTTTATTAAGTTTACTTTTTTTACATTCCGTTCCCACCACCTACCCACCGTTTTCTTTCTTTCCATTCCTCCCTCCCTTTTCTCTTTCTTTCCATTCCTCCTTCCCTTTTCTTCTTTCTTTCTTTCCATTCCCCCTTCCTTTTCTTCTTTCTTTCTATTCCTCCCTCCCTTTTCTTCTTTATTTCTTTCCATTCTCCCCTCCCCTCCCTTTTCTTTTCTTTCTTTCCATTCCTCCCTCTATTTTCTTTCTTTCTATTCCTACTCTCTTTTGTTCTCTTTCTTTCCATTCCCCACCCCCTTTTTTTCCTTCCTTCCTTCCTTCTTTCTATTCCTCCCTCCCTTTTCTTCTTTCTTTCCATTCTCACTCCCTCAATCGATTTAACACAGATTAAGAAGTTGCCCTGTAAATGAGATTTTAAACAGAGGCTTAAGCTACATCGAACTGTGCTTCCATCCTGAGTGGAATTCCTCGGGAGGGAAGGAATGGGTGAGCGGGGCCTGTTCTCCCCTCCGGCCTCTCCTGCCAGCCCTTCCTGGGGGCCAAAAAGCCTCTGAGCTCAGTTTAGCCCGCAGGAAAGGACCGGTGGCGGCAAATGTAGCGTCCTGGCCCAAGGCAGTTTTAATCCCAGCATGTGCCTGCTTGGGCGAGAACCCGTCCCGCCAACTGAAGCGGGTGGCCTGACTGCCCTGCCGGTCTCCTGTTCTCCGGGCGCCTTCGAGCCCCTGTGCAGGCAGCTGGACTGAAGCCAGATGTCCGTTGGAGCCGAGGCTGATCCGCCACCCAGTTTCCCTGGTGTGGAGACCGGGCGGGGCGGCGTCTGGGTTACGCCCAGAGCCGGAAGGAGGCTGCTTCGCCACCCGGCACTCTTCATGCATCTGCCGCTTCAGGACGTGCTTCTGAGCATGGGCGACACCAGTGGAGGTGGATGGTCTTAGGTGATCCCTGTGAAAGGGTTGTTCGACACCCCCCAAGGAGTCACAACCCACAGGTTGAGAACCGCTGATCTAAAAGAATGTGCAATACCTGCTAAAGACATTTTAACAAATCTCCTTTCAAGGACACACACACACTCAAATCAATATTGACTTCTGCCAACTGCCTTTTCTTGGCAATGTTTTCAGAAATAGCTTTCTCTTGCCTTCATTTCTCCTTGGGTTGAGAGAATGATTGGCTGCTTCAGCCAACTGGCTCTATGCCTAAAATGGACTTCAAACTATGGTCTCTCAGATTTTAACATGCCTTAACCACAACACCAAATTTCAAAAGAACTATTACCTACAAATCTTGGCTTTCACAATCTTTTAACTAATGCTATTGTACACTCATACAATGATTTAAAAACCCAATGAGGTTATAGCAAGAATTATTCATTTGGAGTGACTTACATTGTAAGCATCTATGATCAGCTGAATCACATTACTTGAGTTTGAAGACAGCATTCCCACTGCAGATTTAGGAATCAAATTCTTCAACTCCTTTACATTCAAGGAATGAAAACATTTTAATCCACAGGCATTATCATTTTAAACATTCATACATACCTGATGCTAGGAATATCATTATTTACTGATCTCCCTACAATGTGATGAAGTTTTCCAAATCCTCTTTCCTATCTTCTATGTCCTCCATTATCATGTGCACTCAACAATGGTAACAACCAGCATTACTCTACTTAAGTCTGTGTTTTAATCTCCCTTCTATTTCCAATTTAAGATCTTATTAAACTTAGGTATCAAGTAAATTATCAAGCATCATATAACTTTTCGCAAAGACATTTCCCCTCCCCTAAGAAGCGCAGTTCATCCTTGCCTAAAAGTCCCTCAAGTGCTATAAACAAGCGCTATAAACCATTGTCTAGGAATCCAAATCTTTCTTGACATGATCGTCTTAATCAGTTGTGACTTTCAAGATATTCCATCTCCTTATTTTCCTTCCGTCAACATGGAGTGCAACAGCTTGCATTCAGCCATGTCTTCCTGCCAGCTGTTTGTATCTTCACGTAGAAATAGAGTAAAGTCTCGTTTCTCATAAGAAATACTGTCATCAGAAAGAAAAGAATGACACATGCTTGACATTAAATTACCCATAGAAATTCTGGGAAGAACTGGAAAGATTTTTATCACACCCTGAGAACCATCCAACAGAGCCTATCTTAGGAAAGACTGATAGAAACACTCCTTCTAGTTTCTATTTTCCCCAACTCCTTCATCTCCCTGCCTAGCACTTTATAGTAGCAGGCATTTAAACAGGGATATAGAAAGGTGTGTGTTTGTTTGTTTTTTGCTATAGAAAGGTATGTTGTTTGATCATTACCTTGTATACTGGCTGAAATTCCTCTGTCACAGCAAATATTATCTGGATATTATTGTCACTTAGCTTCTGAACAAGATGGGCAATAGAGGGATAATCCTGAAGAATGAAGTTTAGATTTAGAAGACAATATATTGAATATATATTTGAGCGCAACCTATATAATGGATTCTGTATACAACATTATATAAAAACAGGTGGACAAAAAGTTTTTAAATAAGAATTATAATTATTATTCCATCTATCCTAGCATTGTGGTTGACTCTTGGTTGAGTTGGTCCATGCGTTGTGACTGACTACTAGTTGGCATTCATGGATATGTTTTGCTAGTCCTCTATTTGTCCTACATTTTGGCTGTTACAATGTATGTGACTCTTATTTTTCTTCTTGAGCGATTGATCTTTTGGTTTATTTAAGAAGTTTTGGAGGGTTTTAGTTCATTTGTTTACTATAATAATGTTGTGTATTTGCCATAGTCTGTTGGTTGTTTCTGAGATGTTTAGTGTTAACTAAATTTCTATGGGTTACTAAAAACATTTTATTAACAGTTGATTCCAGGCATACTAACAAATATTTTTTTATAATCCTTGAAGATCTTGTAATACAATTTTTAAAAATTGTGTTTTTTCCTGTCAAATTGTTAGTTAAAAAATTATATTTTAAAATAAAGGAATTACATTTTTATTATGCATTTCATATTTATTTCATTACACACACAGTAAATATACCTAAAATATTCTACCAAACATACTTACATAGTAATGACTCATTGTGTACATATTATTTTCTAAATGACATTGTCCATCATTTGGTAAAACAATTCCGCCAAGCTTCCCGTCTCCAGCAAAATGGAACCCAGCATCAGTGGAAAAAACCAATAGTCGAGTGACATTTCTTCTCCATCCAATTCTTGACTGGACATAAAAAGGAATTTGATAGAACATATAAAATTAAAAATTCAGCAGCCAATAAAATAGAGAAAATAAGTAATCCATATATTCATGTATTGCAGAACAAAAGGAAAGTTACTGATCCATTCAGTAGATAAGGCAGCGTCTTATTTCAAGAACAAACAACTGTGCGTGCATTCAGAATTTTGTTATTTAATGCTCTCTAAGGCAGCTATAGGAGCCAAAAAGAGCATAAGAGAAATGAATATTAAAATTGGACTTCTTGAGCAAAAATACAACTTCTATATTGCACATTTCACATAAATGAACCAAACCAAATAAAATGGTTGTCCTAGCATTGGTTCTTATGCTACATGTCATTCAAAATTACACTCAATCTTTAGTTTTGTAACATGCTGCAAATATCAGAAAACAGGCTTTGAACTTGAAAAATCATTTGCCTTATCTTTATGGTGATAAGAGCTGCACAAAATGCAAAAGCCACACAAATGAAAGCAAATATACTTGTCCAACTATAATATTGCTGGATCCAATCTGGGTTGGTCACTGGGACCAAAGGTTTAGTCTTCTGAGTTTTTGGACTTCTCTCTAATGGAAGGAATCTGAAAGCTTGGAAGACCTCTGGTCCTGGTGACTGACCCAGATTGGATCCTGCAGCAAAAGTCACAACCTGACCACTAGTTTTTATTTCTTTTTTAAAACTTACCAAGAATACATATCTAAATAAATGAAAATAAATAACCTGTGTTCATTTTTACTTACACTGGATAGAAAAAGAACACATTACTCTCTATGTGTTTATTACAGTCTATCTGGATTATTAGTTTGATTAGTTTGAACCAACTTAACTAAGCAGCCTTAAACAGCAGGAAGGTGATTTATTAGTTTATATAAATAACTCATGGAAACCGATGCTAATAATGTGGGAATTAGTGATAGGTATTAAAAAAGTTATAGCCATGCTCAAGAAAACAGAGAGAGCTTATGGACACTGGGGTAAATGTACAGAGAGGTGTAGGGCTGTGTCCAGACAAGGGGTCTATTACCTGAAAGATACTTCGTGTTATGCATATAAGCAGCTTCCTATTTGCATGCAAACATTGTCTTCATCTTTGTATTGTTATCTGTACTACCTTTACATCATACTTGCATTTATATATTCCAACACTGGAAGTGTTTAAAAAGATGTAGGATAGCCATTTGTCTGAAACAGTATAGGGTTTCCTGCCTAGGCAGGGATTGGACTAGAAGACCTCCAAGGTCCCTTCTAACTCTGCTACTGTATTGTATTATTGTATTGTTATATATACTTCTGATCCCAGGGTTGCAACCAGCCCATAAAACCATGAGTAGGTTAATTGGTTTTAACATATTTTTCTACTCTTTTATATTATTTCCTGTTGACTATGTTTGTATGTTTTTAATAGCAACAGCATTTAGACATATACCGCTTTACTGGGGTTTGCAGCCCTCTCTAAGCAGTTTCCAGAGTCAGCATATTTCCCCCAACAATCTGGGTCCCGATTTTACTGACCTTGGAAGGATGAAAGGTTGAGTCAACCTTGAACCGATGAGACTCAAACTGTTGAATTGCTGGCAACAAGCAAAAGTAGCCTGCAATACTGCATTGTAACCATTGCGCCACCACGGATCTCATATTTTAACCTTTATGTGTGTGTGGGGTGGAAAAGCTCAGTGGTTAAAAACCCAGAGCTTGTCAGCTGAAATCTGATAACCTGGGTGCAAGACCCAAGCGCTGTGTAAGGGGGTGAGCTCCCATTACTTGCCCCAGACTCCTATCCACCTAGTAGTTTGAAAGCATGCAAATGCCACTAGATAAATAGGTACCACTTCAGTAGGAAGCGCAAGCGCAGAAGGCCGAGTGCATGCATGCGTGCTCACATTTGCAAACCGGTAGGGAATGACATTGGTCTTACCTGAACTGTTATTTTAAGAGGTGTTTGCAGGATGGGCCAGTGATGGTATTCTCACAGCCAATTGGCCTCGAGACTGAGTTGAATCTGAAGCCACGCCTCTGGGCTCCTCTCCTCTGACTCCAGTTTCATCCAGTGATGGGACGTACCCAAGTTTTGTCTCCTGGGGTAGGCCCTCATTGATTCGACAGGACCTGCTACAGGACCCTGCGGCCGAACGCTGTGTCGGAAGATGCGAAAGCATCCAGCCTGTAGCGCTGGCTGAAGGGTGATGGGAAGGCCCATGTTGCTGCCCTGCAGATGTCTTCTATAGGGGAGGCCCAGGCCGCCGAGGTGGCCGTGCTACTAGTGGAATGGGCCATGATTCCGGCCGGAACCGGCAAGTTTTGTGCCTCATAGGCAAGGGCAATGGCCAGACGGATCCGCCAGCTGATGGTGGACATGGAAACTCTTTCCTAGAGATGAGGGTTGGAATGATACATAGCCTCAGGCCTTCAGAACTCCGCCATCCGCCTTAGGTAGATCCGTAAGGCCATTCTTACATCTAGGCGGTGCCACCTGTGCTCATGTTCCCTGGCTGGGTCTGGGCAGAAGTCCGGGAAAACCACCTCCTGGGCGCAGTAGAAGACCGTGTTTACCTTGGGCAGGAATGCCGGGTCCAAGCGTAGCACTACCCTGTTGTTGTGAAACATGCATAGATCCTCCCTGGAGGAGAGAGCCCCCAGCTCCGATACTCGCCTAGCCAAGGTGATTGCCACCAAGAACACAACCTTATGAGTGAGTAGCTTCCGGCTGACCGTCCAGAGCAGTTCATAAGGGCTCATAGCATCGTGGGAAGGTGCCACGTAGGAAACCTGTGGACTGGCAGTGGACAAAGGTGGGCCCGCCCCCTTGAGAAAATTCTAAGGGCAAATGAGGTAGCGGAGTGGGGTCCTCCCCAGGGAGCACCATGGCCTGTACCATGGTTAGGGACAGGCCCTTGTCCAGACCCTCCTGGAGGAATTCCAATACATGAGAGACCATGGCCCTGGAAGGGGTCACGTGGGCAGCCTGGCACCAGGAAACAAACATCACCCAAGTGGAATCATAGATCTGGTTGGTTGACTGTCTACAGGAGGTCTCAATGGTTCTGATCACTTTCTGGGACAGGAGGGTGCCTCTCAGGCACTCCCACCCAATCTCCACACAGCCATTTGGAGCCATTGTGGATCTGGATGGACCAACTTCCCCTGTAGCAATCTCACCTCTGCCTGGGGAATTCTCCACAGTCTCCCTGCTGACACACTCAGCAGGTCCACGAACCACGCCCTCCTGGGCCAGTAGGGGCCATTAGGATTACTTCCGCCTGCTCTCCAACTACCTTCTGGATGACCCTGGGGAGGAGAGGTCGGGGAGAAAAGGGTACAGCAGCCCGACCGGCCACCTGGAGCAAAGGACGTTGACCTCCTCCGTTCCTGAGCTGAGAACCAAGAGAAGAACCGTGGCAACTGAGCGTTGCCGACAGATCTGCCACCGGTCTCCCGAACCTCTGGTAGATCCTCTGGAAGCGCTCCTTGGACAGACTCCACTCTCCATTGTCTACCATCTCCCGGCTCAGCCAGTCTGCCTGATGGTTGTCGATGCCGGTGATCTGTTCCGCATATCCGAGTATTGGATCAGGCATCCATGGATATCTCCGCCCAGGGGTCTGTGGCTAGAGCTAGGCGGCTGCAGGGGTCCTACTTGCCCCAGTCTAAGGAGCGACCCCCCCCTCAAAAGGGCTGTTTGCCTTGGGGCTGGAAGCGGGATCTGTCTCGATTGAATCCCCTGTTGGATGGCCTATCCGCCATGCCCGCCAGGTACCTGCTCTGGTGGGTTTCCTGTTCCTGTGGTCGCTGTGCTGACCTGCGATAATAGGGCGTGGTCCTCTGCTCCACCTTCTTGGTCGATGTCGGAAGCGCCTTCTTCTTGTTCTTATCCTCCACCAGGATGAGGTCAAGGGAAGTCCCGAAGAGAGACACCCCCCCCCCGTGTAGGCAGCTGTTGCTAGTTGCCACTTTGCCTTGTTGCCCACCTGCCAGCCCCGGAGCCACAAGAGGCAACGCAATGTGATGGACGATGCCATAGCCCTGGAAGCAAACTTCATGGCGTTTAAGGTTGTGTCAGCTGAGAATTGAGCGACCACCATTAACTTGTTGATATTCTGGTGTAGGCGGACGTCCTCTGGTGGAATGCACACCTGAATCTGCTCCATCAGAAGGATGGCTGTAAGGTTGAAAAATGAGGCAGAGGCAGCCACCTTAATGGTCCAAGCCGACAATTGAAAGGTCTTCCTGAGGATCATCTCTGCCTACCTGTCTTCTGATTTCAGGTTGTCTGACACATCCTTGGGTACTAGTGTGGCTGGGGCAGCCAACACCACCACTGGTGGATCCACAGAGGGCATCTGCAATGCTTGGGAGAAATCTGGTTCGAATGTTATAGAACCATCTGTCATTGCTGCCTGAGGTAGGGAACTGCTTAACTACTTCCAGGAATAGATTGGGAGCAGGGATCTCCCGTTTTGGGCTTGGAATAGACCGTGCCCTGGAGCTTCCTTGCTGGCTCCCCTTCCTTTGCCGCCCCGCCCCACCACCAGCTGAACAGTGGCATGCCCTTTGCGTAGGAGGGACCGGAACAAGGTAGGAGGGAACAATCCCGTAAAGGTGGGGAGGTCAGACTCCAGGTCCTCCTCATCGTCAGAGAGATCTGGGTCATGCTGCACCTTGTCCCCCAGGACAGACCCCTCACTTGCCAGGGAAGGGGACCCAGGGGGACAGACTGGCCATGGCTGGGAGGATGAAGAACTGGGGACTGTGACCTCGTCCTGAGGTACAGAGCGAGACACCTAGCGCTGCATGCCTGCAGCCATACCTGAGGCAATGGCTCTTGCAATGAGGTTCTGAAGACCCACAGGCAGATCCTCTGTATCTAAGGAATCCCAGCTGGATCCCACTAGCACCTGACTATGGCTGGGGATAGGTGCCAGGAAGGGCCTGGATAGATATCTACCTCCCAGCTGTGTCTCTAGAGATAGAAACTCAGGCTGATTATCCACCTGGTCAAGATCCTCCATGGAAAGGGGAGGGGAATGGGCAGCGCCCCACTGCACCTTCTCAGGGAATCTGGAGACCTGGGAGGCAGTCCTGCCTAGAAGGGCCCCCCAGGGGTGACCTGGATCTGGATGGGGAAGGGCTGATCCTACCCTGCAGGGCCCGCAATCTCTCTGACCTGGAAAAAGTCCTTAATAAAGCCCTGTGCCTCCTATCCTCGTCCTTCTGGCAGGCATGGGAGGAACGAGAGTTGGCTGAGGCCTTAAGCCTCCAGGAGAAGGCAGTGGGCCGCTGCCTGGAAGAGGTACCCTCCCCCAGGGGCATAGGGGTTGAAGTGGCCCTGTCTGCCATCGTGCTTCTACTTACAGCCACTCCTCACGCTTCCACCCAATCTGTCCCTCACCTTTTCAGTTGTAGCAACCGGTTTCTCTCCCCTCGCAATTCTCCTTTTTGAATTTGCCATGTTTGCGCCCTCCAAGGCTGACGCGGCTTTTCACGGCGCTGAGGGCTTCGCGTTCTTCTCCACGCTCCCTGTGCTCACTGGTGCTTTGATCAGGCTTTAGGGGTTGTCAGGCTGGAAACCAGAGCCCATTAGCCCCTTCCGGTGCTGATCACGAGGCCACTACGGCTCCACGTGGTCAGCGGCTATAATGGCCACCAGAGCAGCGACCCAGCCACCTGAGCCTCCCAAATTCAAAAAAAATCAAGCCCCAGGCAGCTGGAAAATTGCAGCCACTGATGGGGAACTTATGAAAAGAAGGAGGTAGGGTCTCTGGAAGGCAGGAAGCCGCGCTTGTTTGAGGAGGGTCTAGTAATGGATTTTTCTTTCAAGAGTCAAAGCTTTTTTAGTCTCTATGCTGGTCAGACTGGATAGAAACTGGAATTAGAGGAGAGGAGCCCAGAGGCGTGGCTTCAGATTCAACCCAGTCTCGAGGCCAATTGGCTGTGAGAATACCATCACTGGACCATCCTACAAACCCACTCTGGAAAAAGTAAGTAAATACCACTCCTGTCCAAAATCATTTGATGGTGATAGGAGGCATATAATTTAATAAATAAATAATTTTCATCATTTTTCTGTTTTTAAAAATCATATATTATACCACATCCATAAGCTGCAAATCAAGAACATAAATTGTATTATGGGCTATGGATAAACATAGCATAGAACCCCCACCCCACCCCCAACAATAGTAGCCATGAAATCACCTTCACATGCTGATTCATTTAACCCAATTGACAACCATTTTTACACAAATCAATTACCATATAACAAAATAATAATAAAAATATGAGAGGGAAAGTCAACACTACTTACACCACAAACAGCAACCTGCATTATTGCATCAAATCCTCCTTCCGGAGAATCCAAATTGCCTGAGATTTGCTGTTCCCCTACAAGTGTATTGAACGAGCTTCCATTGCTGGTAAAGTTGAGTACATTCCTGTAGCTAAAGGGACTTGTACAGTTGAGGTCACCTGTGCAGGGATTCCTGATTTTGGCAGGTGTGGTACTGATATAAGGCATTACTGTTTTTTCAACAAAAGAACCAAAGCCTATAAGAAAGAAAAAACAGCTAAGGTTCTAATACAATCAAAAAAGTTCTACGTAAAAGTAGGCAAATAGACAGCTCATGACTTGCAAAGCTTTCGTTGCTGGCAATCCTAGCAGAATCATCTTATAGTCACTGCTCTTCAAAAGACCACAAGAATTAGTATTGGGCAAGTTTCTGGTCTAGGTGATTTATTTTGAAAAGTAGAAACAATTAGCTGTAAAGAATACCATACCTTATCATAGTAGAAATGAATAAAATCTATGGTTAAGGAAATCAGCATTACTACACAAAAATAAACTTTAATTCTTTATTAAAAGACAGGCTCTGCTTTCCTTTGTAGGAATTTTCCAGAGGTTAGCTCAATGGTCAAAACCATTTATTTATAGGGAATTCTAAGTAATTAGAATAGAATCACTGTAAAAAAAAACTGTTGTAATTGGCATCTATTTTTCTGAGGTTTAGGGATTCAGCTATGAAAACAACCTCCAGACTGTCACCTTTCTAATGCCAAAATTTATTGCTAGCTTGACATTCAAGGAATCTTTATGTCATAAGTTGTATGCAATTTTTTCCAGATACAGATTATCATAGTTCTCTATAAGAGCTTCCTAAATAACTTTTACATTTGCAAACTATTTACATGTTATATCAAAATTGAAAAAAGCATAATTTATGCCTAAACAGAGTCCATACCAATTCGAAAATCTGAAGTTATATTTTTCATTTTACTCATCAGAGAAGTTCCAAGGCTTTTGACATTTTCCAAGTCATCTTTCATAGAGTAGGACAGATCCATGAGGTAATAAAGGTCAATTGGATAATCTTCAGCTCTCTTGAATTTTAATGAAAATGTCTGTGGTTCCCCTAATCACAAGAAAGCAAAATTAAGCTAAGCTCTTCCAAATGGCAGAGAACAAAAATACAAGTATCTTTATCATGAAAAACATCTAACAAAAAAGCGTGAAGGAAAAAATATTATCTAGTTTTTATAGTTTCTGCAAAAGTATTGCACTCTTGAGTCAATTTGAATGCTGTTTATTTCAGAAAGTCATTCAGACATGAAGTCATAAATAAAAACTACTTATTATGAAACCGGAGATCATAATTTGGATTACCTCATATTAGAAATTGCAAGTATCTAAGGGTAACTTAGGCATGCAACACATCACTTAGAATACTTTTGCAAAAAAATAAAAAGCAACATTAAGATAGGTATCAACGGAAATGATACCAACATTCAGCAAGTAATGTGTAACATATATACACATCACAAGGCACGTCTGATTTATTATAAACAATATCTATTGATCCATTTCTTCCTTAGGATTAGCATTATTGCAAAAATTCTACAGATAGTCCTTGATTTCTGACCATTCATTTAACAACCCTTCAAAGTGACTTATAATCAGTCCTTGTACTTACAACCATTGCAGAATTTCTGCAGTCCTGTAATCAAAATGTGGTACTTGGTAACCAGCGTATTTCCAATGATGGTTTCAGCATACCTAGTCACATGATTGATATTTGCAACTTTCCCAGGAGGCTTCCGACAAAATCCGTAGGGGAAGTCATATTCACTTAATGACTCTCTAATTTGCTTCCCAACCATGGCAAAAAAGGTTGTAAAATTGGGTGTGACTTACTTAATGACCACATTATTTAGTGGAGGAAGCTCTGGTCCCCATTATGAATGAAAGTCAAGGACTGCCTATCCAGAGAACTCTGTCTAAAATGTTTGCTTTTAAAAAACATTTTTGCCATTTTCTCTTGCTTGTCTACCCTCAAAAGGTTATTAAAGGCAGCAATAAAAATAAATAAAACATTAAAACACAGGGTGAAGTTCAATTAACACGAATAAAATATATCAATCATTAAAATCATTAAAATGTTTTTAAAATCAGTTTATTTAAAAAAAAATAAATCAACCTATTGAAGTGGAAAGGTCAAATACAATTTCAAACAAGATCATTTCTATGATTTGTGTTAAAAAAGAGAGAGATAATTTCACAAAACAAAAAATTACACTGTAAATAAAAATCCACTTGTGGGAAGGCTGTTCATGTGGCTATGATAAGTTATGGAAATGATATAAAGAATTCTTATTGAATTATAAATTTTGAATGAACCATGATGGAAAAGCATAGCAGTCTAGAACTATGTTTTACAGATCAACAGAGTTGGAAGGTTCCTTGTAGGGCATCTAGTCTAATACCCTGCCCAATCAGGAGATCCTACACCATTTCTGACAGATGGAAGTCCAGTCTTTTCTTGAAAGCTTCCAGTGATAAAGCTTCCACAACTTCTGAAGGCAAGCTGTTCCATTGGTTGATCGATCTCATTTTCAGATAATTTCTCATTTCCTGGTTGAATCTCTCCTTATTCAGTTTCCATCCATTATTTCTTGTCTGGCCTTCAGGTGCTTTGGAAAATAGCGTGACCCCCTCCTCTCTGTGGCAGCCCCATAAACATTGGAAGACTGCTATCATGTCTGCCCTGGTCCTTCTCTTCACTAAACTAACCATGCCTAGTTACTGCATTCATTATGTTTTAACATCCCGTCTCCTAATCATCTTGGTTGCACTTTTTCTAGAGTCTCAACATCTTTTTTTATAGTGTGTTGACCAAATGGATGCAGAACTCTAGGTGTGGTCTTACTAAGGCTTTATAGAATGGCATAAGTACCTCACTTGATCTTGATTGTATCCCTTTGTTAATGCAGTTTAGAATTGCATTGGCTTATTTGGCTGCCACTGAACACTGTTGGCTCATATTTAATTGGTTGTCCACTAAGACTCCAAGATCTCTCTCATAGTTACTGCTATTAAGCCCGATTTCACTCAGTCTATATGTGTAGTTTTGGTTTTTCTTGCCTAAGTGTAAGACTTTACTTTCCTCTACATTGAATTTCATTTTGTTAGATAGGGCCCAGGGTTCAAGTCTGTCAAGATACATCTGGATTTTGAGGGCAGGGGTGTCAAATGCAAGACCCAGGGGCTGGATCCGGCCTGCAGGGCCGCCCTTGAAACAGCAAAGGACTGGTCTGTGGTGCCTTAGTCAGTGAAAATGGAGCTCAGGAGGGCTGCATGCGGTCCTCCCAAGTTCCGTTTTTGCTGGCAGAGGGTTGCAGGAGGCCATTGCAGCAGAAAATGGTGCTCGCGAGGGCCACAGGCGGCCATCCCAAGCTCAGTTTTCACCGGCAGAGGGTTGCAAGAGGCCATCGCAGCAAAAACAGAGCTTGGGTGCCCATTTTCTCTGGCAGATCACTCGGGCCACCACAGATACCTCTGACGTGAGTGATGTCAAGCTGGCCACCCCACACCTCAGCCCCTCCAAGATCAAATAGAATCCTGATGCAGCCCTCAATGAAATCAAGTTTGACACCCGGATCTACGGTGTTGTCTATTCCTGCCAGCTTAGTATCATCCGCAAATTTGTAAGTTCCCTTTCTAATCCGTCATCTAAGTCGTTTATGAAGATATTGAAGAGTACTGGGCCTAAGACCAGGTTCATTGTATATATCATTGATCTGTCCAGATCCCCCACTTTGAAAACATTTTTTACAAATATTTTTACCTTTCCGCAGCTTTAACAGCACTTGCTGTGGTTGAATCTGGGTAATATCTTCTGGTCTAAGAGTTTCAGCAGTGCCTTTGATGCGATTTGTTACTTCTTTGTTTTTTAGCAATATATGTGTGGCTTCAGGTGCTTTGGAAAATAGCGTGACCCCCTCCTCTCTGTGGCAGCCCCATAAACATTGGAAGACTGCTATCATGTCTGCCCTGGTCCTTCTCTTCACTAAACTAACCATGCCTAGTTACTGCATTCATTATGTTTTAACATCCCGTCTCCTAATCATCTTGGTTGCACTTTTTCTAGAGTCTCAACATCTTTTTTTATAGTGTGTTGACCAAATGGATGCAGAACTCTAGGTGTGGTCTTACTAAGGCTTTATAGAATGGCATAAGTACCTCACTTGATCTTGATTGTATCCCTTTGTTAATGCAGTTTAGAATTGCATTGGCTTATTTGGCTGCCACTGAACACTGTTGGCTCATATTTAATTGGTTGTCCACTAAGACTCCAAGATCTCTCTCATAGTTACTGCTATTAAGCCCGATTTCACTCAGTCTATATGTGTAGTTTTGGTTTTTCTTGCCTAAGTGTAAGACTTTACTTTCCTCTACATTGAATTTCATTTTGTTAGATAGGGCCCAGGGTTCAAGTCTGTCAAGATACATCTGGATTTTGAGGGCAGGGGTGTCAAATGCAAGACCCAGGGGCTGGATCCGGCCTGCAGGGCCGCCCTTGAAACAGCAAAGGACTGGTCTGTGGTGCCTTAGTCAGTGAAAATGGAGCTCAGGAGGGCTGCATGCGGTCCTCCCAAGTTCCGTTTTTGCTGGCAGAGGGTTGCAGGAGGCCATTGCAGCAGAAAATGGTGCTCGCGAGGGCCACAGGCGGCCATCCCAAGCTCAGTTTTCACCGGCAGAGGGTTGCAAGAGGCCATCGCAGCAAAAACAGAGCTTGGGTGCCCATTTTCTCTGGCAGATCACTCGGGCCACCACAGATACCTCTGACGTGAGTGATGTCAAGCTGGCCACCCCACACCTCAGCCCCTCCAAGATCAAATAGAATCCTGATGCAGCCCTCAATGAAATCAAGTTTGACACCCGGATCTACGGTGTTGTCTATTCCTGCCAGCTTAGTATCATCCGCAAATTTGTAAGTTCCCTTTCTAATCCGTCATCTAAGTCGTTTATGAAGATATTGAAGAGTACTGGGCCTAAGACCAGGTTCATTGTATATATCATTGATCTGTCCAGATCCCCCACTTTGAAAACATTTTTTACAAATATTTTTACCTTTCCGCAGCTTTAACAGCACTTGCTGTGGTTGAATCTGGGTAATATCTTCTGGTCTAAGAGTTTCAGCAGTGCCTTTGATGCGATTTGTTACTTCTTTGTTTTTTAGCAATATATGTGTGCCTCTGGGGTTTTCAATTTCTTCTGGAGGGCAGCCTTTATTTTTTAAAGCATCCAAGTCATCACATCGTGCTGCTGTAGATTCTCCTTCTTGCAAAAAAGTCTAAGAATTATAAACAAGATTAATACAAATTATACATGATGCATTTGTTTTCAAGAACCCAACATACATTCTTCACCATTAAAAGTATTGGTTACTTTGATACAGTCAATGCTAATTTAATTAGATCTGGCTCAGCTGCATTGCACTACATCATACATTTTCTGTTTAATATTCTTAGGCACTTTTGAAGTCAGCTGCTTGAAAAATAGTATGTAATGAAGTAACAAAATTGCAGTATGTAATTGAAAAAAAGACACAATAAATTAATGATGCCTATACAGTTGCGGCTTTAGGCCAAGAAGCTGCACTATAAAAGGCATGGGCTTTGAAGCTATGACAAGTGGAGCCCAAAGAATGATTTCATGTTCCTAAAGGAAGGGCAGATGGAGGAGAAACACTAAAACATAAGCCAGCTGGACCTGTGCCACGAATACGCTTCTCTCCAGGACTAAAAGAAAGCGGCAAGAAGTAGACCACACAGAACACACAATCAGAACCCACAGTTAATAGTGATCAGATGTTGATGGCTCGTGGGCAATTTTTTGGCCCACATATCCAAGATGTTGGCCATGACTCTGAATCATAAAAGAGTAAATGTATGCAAGCGTAAACAATAGAAATGTAATTTTGCCCAGCATTCCACCATGTGGAACTATAATTTCTTCTAAAGAAAATGGGAAAGAACATGGACATGTTTGGATGTGGTACCCTGCCTCTACAAAGATTAAAGTGTGTTGCTTTTCCCTACAAAAGAAATAAAATGAAATTCACAACTCTAAAATCAAGTCAGATTGTTAAATTCAATTGCACTAAGAATAAAAATTCCCAATTCAGTTGCTCTCAATTCTGGCTAGATGGCATGTTTCTGGAGTCCCAGGCATAAGGATGCTTCTCATTACCTGCTTCTGATCCTTTTCAACTTCAGGTGATAAAGAGATTGAATTTAAGAACTTCTACATACAAAGTGTGACTTCTTCAATGAGGAACACTCCCTTACTAACATTTCAGGTCTTACTCTCCTTTCCTGTTCCCCACAAACAAATTAGCAGAAAAAAAAACCCACAGATAACAAACATAAAGTAATTTTCAAAAAGCGGAACAGAACTGCCTTTCATGATATTTGATTTCAGAGAATTAAGCTCAAAAGTCAGTCATTTATTTCTGGTTATAGTCACTACGGAGCCCCGGGAGGCGGTATACAATCAGTTTCATTCATTCCCTCTCTATATAAACTTTTATTGGTTTAAAATCAATAATAAAAAATATGAACTAAACTCAAAAATAAAAATAAAGGTGACAATAGAAAATGCAAAAAAAAAAAGGAGAAAGGGGAAAAGGAAGAAAATATTTAAAGGTGTGACTTCTGACTTTGATCACAAAAAATACAAATTTAGTAATTCCTCATTCCCTGAAATACTATGTTACTTCTTCTCATAACCCATCCTTTATTTATACACAAATCCGTAAATCATTAATATTTCAGCCCTGGCATCAGCAAAAGTCTGTAAGTCTTCCCAGAATTTTTCAGAAATAAGTCTTGGTTGAGGTTAATCAATTTTGTATTCCTTTCTTTTCCTTCTAATCATTTTGAACTTCATTCAGAACCTGTTGTAAGATTTTATCTTTCTTTGGTTTTTCTCCCCATCTCAAAGGCTTCTCCAAACCTCTTGTAAATCCATTCTCCACATCTTCCCTTTGTCCTTTGCCTTGGCTTGTCAATTTATATTTCCACTTTATCTGGCACTTCTGCTTTATAATTCACATTTTTTAAAAAAATTGTCAGTATTTCAACAATTTCTTTATATTATAGTTATTTACAATTATATTATATATTATATTCCTGCATGATGTGACATTTGTTTCATTTCTTTGTCCGGTAGATTTTTGAAGGTACTCTTTCACATCTATCATTACTTCTATAACATCTTTTCGACATACTTTATCCATAAAAGTAGACTATTACTTCCTAGTAGAGCATGATGTAAATAACCACTTTAATACAAATCTGGAAACCTTTGGAGCTTCCAATACAAGGCCTAGTCAAAGTTGATAACTGTAGGTCTCTTGTCAGACACTACAAATGAACAAAAGAAATATCTCCCAATCATAGCATCTAATTAGCTCCTGCATTAAAAGCCACCAAAAGTACCATCAGAACAGTTCATAAACATTCATAGACATGATGGATATAAATTCTTGCAACTGTCAAAAACGGAGAAGGGAAACTTTGCAGGTTATGTCTGTGAAAGAGACCAGCTCATACATATTGAACTTTTAGATTTATTTACAAATAGTGGAAAATTTCCAATAGAGAAAAGTTTCTATATATCATAGAAATCCAAAGCTGGATTACAAAACATATGTCTGGTTGGTACCGTTTCACTTAATAACTCTGGCTTCACTTTACAAATTGTTCCCCAAACAAGAAGCAAGAAACTTGAGATGAAGTCTAAGATATACAATAGATAAAACTTTTCCCAATATTTCATTTATTTCATTTGTATGCCGCCCTTTTCCCCCGAGGGGGAAATTAAGCCTACAAGTGAGAAATCGAAATTTAGGAAATTTCAAAATTCAAATTATATTTCAAATGAGTGCATAAGCTGTGGTTATCTTTGTCCAACTGCATTATCTGCATTTAAAGTCATTGCCCTTCTAATGTGACAGGGAGACTATAATTAAATTCAGACAGGGTGACTCCAGAGAAACATGGTTTTTAAATAATTATGAGGCAGCACTGTAATGTAGGGGAGACAGAGAAGGCATATATGGTTGCCAAATGAAAGGACAAAGCTAAAGGAGAAAGTTTAAACAATATATTCTTCCCCCTATCAACTCAACTCTTAAATATAGACGTTACCCTAATTTTAAAAAAAGTTAGGACCATTTTTGCCTTTCTACTTTGCATAAATTCAAGAAAACCGAGTAGCTTCAAAATGATCTCTGATCAAACTGATCCAAACTGTATCACTCTGAACAGATACTGGATGGACCACTTTTGCAAGCTAAATAGCTTTACTCTCTGAGGGCCTCACTCACACGAACACACACACACATGCAGAATCACTTCCCTGCCACCTGAATGCTCAAAGCATATAAACCAAGGAACTCCTCTGCCTTCAAACGGGCAGGGGCCTGTTGATTCATGTCAGAACAAGAAGAGGCAACAGACATATCCATCTTCAAATTCCTAGACCTGTAACTGATGAATGAAAGGAAGGAGAAAATCCTTTCTCTTTTCATGTGCTGAATGTGATTTTTCTTTCTTTAAGGCTAGGTCATAGAAGCAAAATGTTAAGGTGCAGAAGAAGATTCTTGGCACTAGC
This sequence comes from Thamnophis sirtalis, assembly GCF_051295495.1. Taxonomy (NCBI): domain Eukaryota; kingdom Metazoa; phylum Chordata; class Lepidosauria; order Squamata; family Natricidae; genus Thamnophis; species Thamnophis sirtalis. The sequence goes on along the minus strand of NW_028261384.1, from coordinate 20,045,344 downwards.
AATAACACTCAGACATATACCGCTTTAATGTTTTACAGCCATCTCTAAGCGGTTTATAGAGTCAGCATATTGCCCCCAACAATCTGAGTCCTCATTTTACCCACCTCGGAAGAATGGACAGCCAAGTCAACCTTGAGCCGGTCATGATCGAACTGCTGGCAGTTAGTAGTATTAGCCTGCAATCTAACCATTGCGCCACCACAGCTCTTAACTAGCACTATAATTTTTACACTCCCTGACATTGTGAAAGCTGAATTTCCCCCCTCTCCCTTCCCGTTAAGTATTCTGGAAAGTTAGGACTGTTTAACCATCTAATGTTGGGGAAGAAGTCATCCTTAACTGCCATTACTTTTAAGCATATGGCAGCCCACTGCAATCCTGAATTTTGCTTTTGTGTTCAACAAGAAGGAAATATTAAGGATAGAACGATAACATATCAGAAAGCAGACAAGATAAACATAGCAGATGAACTCAAATCTCATTGTTCATCTCTTTGTCTAAAACACCAAAAAGATCCCATTACTTGGCCAAGCCAAGCCAAGCATTCTGTTGGTGTTCTCTGCCCTCATTCCCTTTTTAGTTTATTACAGGTTTTTCCTAACAGCTGGTCACAAAACCACAAAAGACCAACTCAACTCTCCTGCAGAAATCTAAATTAATGTAAGCAAAATGAGAATTGTGGTATATTGATAGTAAAATACATAAAGATTTTTGATTTAAAATGTACAATTCAATATGAATGAAGTATAAGTAATGATTGTGGAACAAACACACGAAATGTATTTGTAACCAATCGACACACTTTCTACAAGATGTAATGAAGGATGATTCTTTTTTTGTGTTTTTGTTCAATTAAAACAATGAAAAAACTTTTCAAAAAAAAATTGGTGCCTCTGCCAGCGAAAATGGAGCTTGGGAGGGGGCCCCGGCCTCCGTTTTCATTGGCAGAGGGCTAGTAAAACAAACTAAAAGCAAAACAAAACAAAAGAAGAAATATTTCCCCTTTTGCATTTGAGCATCCAAGAAGGGACAAGGAAGGAGAAAGGGAAAGACAAAGAAAACGATGGGAAGAGAACAAGGAAGGAAAAAGTAAAGAGGGAAAGGAAGAAAAGAGAATGAAGAGGGAAGGAAAAAGAAGTAAATGAAGGAAAGAGGGAGGGAGGGAGGAAGGTCCGCCCTTTGCACATGGCTATGCACACGGCTACCTCCCTGCGACCAATTAGATCGCATAGATTAGGCCTCCTCCGAGTACCATCTGCCAGTCAGTGTCGACTGGCAACCACACGGAGGAGAGCCTTTTCAGTAGTAGCTCCGACCCTTTGGAATGATCTCCCCGTGGAGATTCGTACCCTCACCACCGTCCAGACCTTCCGCACAGCCCTTAAGACCTGGCTAGCCCGTCAGGCCTGGGGATAAAGATAATCTGTCCCCACCCGAATGATGAATGAATGTTGTTTACTATTTTACTTTTATGTACTATTTTGTGTCTATTGTCTGTACCCTCCCTTCCCCATTTTATGTAAGCCGCCCTGAGTCCCCTCAGGGAAAAGGGCGGCCTATAAATATTAATAAAATCTAATAAATTAGCAATAATAGCAGATCTAATCTAATAAATCTATGAGAAGACAGCAAGGCTCCTCTGGAGGATAAGAGTTTGGGGCTTTCCATGGTCTAGCCTTTCTTCGCTGGTAACAATGAATCCCCCCCCCTGCCCCGCCTATCATAGCTGCCCCTGGCCACACATACCCCAGCCATGCCCCCTCCCAGCCCTCCTGACATCAAACACAACTCTGATGTGGCCCTCAATGAAATAGAGTTTGACACCCATACTTTAAGGTGTGGCAGATTGTATGTGTCAAATAACTGATTAAAATGACTACCATTTTTCTGACAGAAGTACTAATACAGGGCGTGATCATAGCCAGTTGAAGTTTAATGGCAATTTAAACCATTCTTCAACCTAGCAAGGTAAATTAACCAAATACAAAAATGCCAATTCCTCAGAATAAGAATAATATATTAACACAGGGGAGATCTGAATAAATGGGCAGTTCTAAATTAACAGGAACTAATATTCTGTTCAGTAGAAACAGGGAAGCTGCCAATTCTCCTTTCAAAAGAGAACAATTGATTGTTAGGTAGTAAGAACAAAGGAGTGAGCACATTTTTCTTAAGACTGCTAATAGGAACTCAAAAATAGGATAAAGGGTAGGTCTACCAGATACACAGCAGTAAGAGTTGGACCTGATGCAAGAACATCCTGCTTCTTCTATGTGAACAATCATTAAGAACCATGGTTGAAACTGATATAAGTGAATTCAAATTAATTTAATCTATTCTTTCTTTTTCCCCTGGTTGTGAGAGATCCAAATTTGAAGGATTAATTGCTATTCATTCCATATTGCAATTAAGAGACTAGAGTGAGTTTAAATTTAGATGCTACTACTTGTCATCACCACATTATTCTAATCACACACAGTAAGAGATAATTTGCTTCTAAAGTACATGACTAGTCTAACATAACATAGGGAGGTATATGGACCCACTGAGAAGAATGAAATGCATATGTTAGCCACTGTATCTTTCCACAAACCCAGCAAATATTTTTGATAATTATTTTTTGCTTTTTTTGGAGCGGTGTGGTGACCTAGTAGTAAAGACATTCTCATCCTCTTGGACGGTTGATAGGTCAATCCTAAGTAGTGGTAGATGTTTCTCTCTCAGTGCGCAAAGAAAAAATATATCTGCTGTGAACTCCAGGCCTCAGGAAGACTATCCGGCCAGCAAACACCCAGCACCACCTAGTTACCCCAACTCTACCCTGAATTAAGGGATTATAGCAGTGATGGTGAACCTTTTCAACATTGATTGCTGACACTGGAACGTGTGAGCACCGGAAACCCAAAGACCAGCTGGCCAGGGTGCATGCGCACACTGTCCACCTGGTCATTGGGTTTCTGATGGTCTTCACGCGTGCCCAAGTGCCAGAAACCCGAAGACCAGGTGGCTGGTGCACATGCTGGTCTTTGGTTTCCGGTGACTCGGCACTTTCAAAGAACAGCTGGCGCACTGTAAAACCAAAAAAACCATAAGAGCAGTTGGTGACGGCATGTGTGTCTAGAGAGAGGGCTCTGCATGCCACCTCTGGAATGCGTGCCATAGATTCAACATCACGGGACTATAGGATCGTAAAAAGAAAAATGCTTCTTTTCCTGTGACAACTATGTTTTCTATGAAATTGCTAGTATTTAATGTACTTTGTCACATTTCTAGCCCACTCTATGGCCAGATTAGGACAATTCCACAGATGTTTTCTGATTTTCAACAGAAAAATGTATATATATTCTTATCCAACACCTAGACTTCAAAATGCTGTATTATCTTCAGATAGCTACAGCCAACGATATGTTTGCAATGTATTAATAAGAAGAGCTCCAGTTAGAGATAAGTAGGAGAAGGGAGATGAGCAAGTTTTGCTTGTTGGCCCAGAAAAACAAAGGAATATTGTTTCCCTTGCTTCCTCTTTCCTGCTGTTCATATGGAACTAAGTTGCTTGAAAAATGCAAGTGATTAATGCTATCTCTGGGTCTCAGATCTTATTCAATGGCTTTCTCTTCTTGACATCCTTTTCATAGGTTTGAATTGCAGTCTGTGGGGTACCTGTTCTTCTACTGTGGCTAGCAAGCTGCTGTGAGCAAATCCTTTCCAGTTCCTTCTTTCTATATTATCTCATCAGCTAATAGGATTGCAGTCTTCATTTTTATCAAGCTAATTTTTTATGAATAAGAGGCCCTCCTCCAAGCCATCTCCAGAACAACTCTTAATTATACCTACAGGTAGTCCTCAACTTATGGTCTTCATTCATAGCTATGATGTTGCTGAAAAAAAAACCTGACATTTGCACTTACCAACATTGGAACGTCTTCATAGTCACATGATTGTGCTTTAGGAACTGGCATACATTTAAAACAGTTGCAGCATCCCTAAGTCACATGATAGCCATCTGTACATTCCCAGCCACTTCTAGCAAGCGAAGTCAATAGAGAAAGCCATAATTGCAGTAAAACGGTTATAAAATCAGGCTTGACTTAACAATTGTAGAGTTTAGGAATTTCTGGTTCCAATTGTGTTCTTAAATAAAGGACTACCTGTAGCTACAAATTTACCAAATGAATCATGCAAATTCATAACAATACATAATTTGAATTAATTACACATTTAGAATTTATGTAATGCAAATACTGTTTTGAAATAGTTAAAAATACGTACTATATTTTTACACCATCCACAATTTGGGCCAGCTTGTATACAATCAGCACATGATTTTGCATTAGCATTTATACAAATGCTCCCACCTATAAGAAACATATGATCAAATTTTGTAAAAATACAATCAAAGAGCTAAATGAAGTTGTAATTAGTACATGTCTTTCTCCACATTCAAACTATTCAAACCGTGTAGTATTTTTAGTGCTACTGTAAAAGTTTTTTCTTAAATTGAAGGCAGCTTCATTTAGAGAAATCAGATTAGTATTTGTGTGCGTAACTGACTGTGCCATGTATTTAGTTTTATGCACAGTGAAAATCAACATTGAGTAGAATAAATTCAGGTTGAATTTTTTACATGTAAAAAAAAACTGGATAGGAAGTGATAGGGTTGTACTTTCTTGTGTTTTATTAATTATAGAAAGGATTAAATTATAAGAGTTTATCTTACTGGAAGAATATAGAATGCACATAATTTTGCATGAGACCTGGGTGATGCAAGAGTTCCAGGTTTTCTTAAATAATTTAAAATCCTCCAGATGGCTGGAGTATTATTTAGAAGATACAGTTCAGTCCCTTCCCAGGATAGAAATCAATGCTGATTTCTTCTCCTGTATTAACACAGCCATAATTCTAGCTGTTAAAAAAGAATGAAGTGCTTTCCAGATAAATTCAGAATGAACGTAATAGGTATGAATTCAGATTTTGAAATTATTCCACTTACTTTGTTGGGCAAGTCCATACAGTATGAAGCAATTTAATATTCCAACCAAGAGAAGAGAAGGGAAATGTATCTGTTGAATACAGAAAATAAAGATTTAAATTAGCTGGTTTAGGTATATGCATAAGGTTTAACAAATGTAGTTCAGACAACAAATATAATAGACAATTTTGACAACTGCATTGCAAAAAACTTGAATTTCTATATTTTAAAGAAAAACTTTAGATTAGGTTCAAGGTTCATTTTATTTATAGATTAATGGAGCACTAATTAGCAATGTACCAAATAATCATTTTCCTCAAGATTTTTTCTGAAATATCTATGCATCCAAAGTACATAATGCTTGGAAACTGATATGAGCTGCAAAAACTCCTAGAATTCTTGCTTTAAGCAAGACAAAAGCTGAGCCATCCATTGATAATCTATCAGTGACATGGATTAAATCTACATTTCTAATAACTGACAGAATTAATCTCTCTATCACTATGTTAACCCACATATTTTCAGTATCATATTCTATGCATTTGATGAAGTGGACTGTGATTCACAAAAAATCATGCAATTAAAAATTGAAATTGCCACAAGACTGTTACATTTGCTGCAAAAAATTAGCATTCTACATATTCTTCTGCATGGGTATCAATCTGTAGAGTGGTGATGAGATAATAAAGTGTGATACAAACTTGACCATTTTGAATTTGTATTATAATGTTGCATGCAAGTATAACATGGCACCATGTTACATGTTTTTTATTTTGATGAAACCTTTCTTTGCTATGAATGCCCATGATCCGGGGCATTGAGATCCGGACCCTCACCACCCTTCCGGCTTTCCGCAAAACCATTAAGACCTGGCTGTTCCGGCAGGCCTGGGGCTTCTGAATCTCTTAGCCCCACTTAAGGGTATGACTGTTGTTGTTTTTTACTATGTGTTTGTCTTTTTATTTTCTATTTTGTATCCCCCTTCCCTCTTTGATTGTTAGCCACCCTGAGTCTCTCGGGAATAGGCGGCATACAAACTGAATAAATCAACCAAATCGATAAATCAATCAATCCTGTCAACCAGAAAAATTGGTGTTTAATATACCGTGTTTCTCTGAAACATGACCCACTCCGATAATAAGCCCAATCCTAATTTTTTTGGGGGTGGGCCAGTATTACGCCTACCATGAATAATCCCGGGGGGGATGGGTGTGGCCAGAATGAGTGGCAGCATGGGAGTGGGGGAAGAAAACTGTCCGGCTACAGCCTATTGGCCCCTTGGGGCAGCGCAAACACTGCTTTTGCCCTTTTCTTTCTGGGTGCTTCTACTTGTTGGCCTGCTTCCCCAAAGCTGCCATACTCTGTGGCCAGCTGCTTTGCTTTTTCCATCTTTTTGGGAGGCTTGCAGGAGGCCTTTTGGTGAATTTAAGGAAAATGGGGAGGGGGATTTTCCTGCCTGTCATCCATTCCTCCAGCTCAGCACAGACCGAGGGAAGGATGGCAGGCAGGAAAATCGCCCTCCCCATTTTCCTTCTGTTCGCCAAAAAGCCTCCACTCGGTACGCTGAAGGTACGGAATGGAGGCGATGATATATCCACGGCAAGTCTTGCTCACCAGGTCTGCCCTGCTGCACCTCAAAGTGCTTATTTTCAAGTCTAAAAGAAAATAAGACTTGGTCTTATTTTCTGAGAAACACGGTAGTTGGGAGATGTTAATATTCTTCAAGTATGTACTTTGTCCTCAACTTAGATCATTCAGCTTAAAATTCCTTAGCTTATGTCCTTTATCAATGCCTTCTCGTTCCCCTATTCCAGGAAACAAATTACTTTAAGCTAGGGGGAAAAAAATAATGAAAGCATATTGTCTTAAACCATAAGCAAACCATGTGCCAAAAAGGTTTTCTTACTGTAACTTCCCCCTGAAAAAATATAACTTTAAAGCTTATATTTGTTAATTACATTTTAGAACATGTTTTATATACTACTGTATTCCTTAAATATAACAATAATTCTAGAATGTATTTTAATGTGCTTTTATAAAATTGGATGTATTTTTTGGTGTGCTAAAGAGGTTGCACTAGTTTGAAAGTTACATACAGACTGAAGAGAGGGAAATAGGGCTCACAATATACATTATGGAAGAGGAGGATTCTATAAGTAGTAGTTTTTGAAAATCTTCGCCAGTCATAATCACTGACATCAGTCAGACTATACAAAAGCCAAGTCAGCTGGAATACTGCTTGACTTTTTACAAGTCCTTCTTGACCTATGACTGATCCCTTAATGGGCTGTGGTGGTGCAGTGGTTAGAATGCAGTTTTGCAGACAAACTCTGCCCACTGCCAGCAGTTCGATTCTGACCGGCTCAAGATTAGCTTAGGTTTCCACCTTTCCAAGGTTGGTAATATGAGGCCCCAGATTGCTGGGGGCAATATGCTGACTTTATGAACCACTTACAGAAGGCTGTAAAGGATTATGAAGCAGTATATAACTCTAAGTGTGATAGCTTTTTATAATTGTTCAGTGTTATGACAGGCTTCCTCAAGGCTATTTACAACCAGGATTCAAAACTCTGCTGGTCAGGCTCTCCCCACAATTCATGTAATTTCATTTTACATGCTTGACAACTGGGCCTTATTTATGGTTGTTTATAACGCCCTGCAGTCACACTAAATATATTTTTTTCCTGGAAACCAGCATTTACTTCCTGGTTCTGGCAAGAAGTGCCCATTGTGGATAATTTGTTTAATGATCACCGCATCTGCTTAACGACTGCAAAAAAGTTGTAAAATTGGGTATGGTCACATGATGACCTACTTAACAACTGGCATGAGTTATGACCTTAATTTCGGGATCAATAATTATTATGAGTACTACCTATACAGATTGGAACATCTGGTAGAACAGAAACATATTCATTAAAAATCAAGATAAAGGTCTTTGGAGTCTTTGTGAAATGAGACAATAGAAATCAACAAAAAACAAGTAGAGGGAAATAACATACTGTTTATAAAACAGACAGCAGTTTCTCTCTCTTCCGGAAAAGGAAATTTATCATTTCCTTTAGCATTCTGACTTTTTAAATAGTTCACCTATAAAAACTGTGGCAGACAAGAACTGGATATTAAAAAAAAATATTAAACACTTGACAACTTTTAATTATTGATCAGCTCTCAACTGCAGAATAGTGTGCTTTCATTTTGAAAACAAAAAGTTACTGTGGCTATTATACTGACACTGTGAATAAAAATAAATTGTGCATAATCTCATAAAGTAACAGCTCAAAAGTGCTTTCCTGCCTGCTTTCAAAAGATTCAAACAAATGTGCTTCAGATCAGTGGGTGAGTTTTGAAAGAGACGAAGGGCAAGGAAAGATATTCCATGCATCATAAAATGTCACTGAATTTGCATATGCAGCTATTATTCAGGCAGTCCTCATCTTATGACAGATCACTTAGTGAGTGTTCAAACTTATGACTGGTCCCCCATTTTTGATCTGGTTCTGAAGTAATCCGAATGCATTTCAGGTGCTTGGTAATTAACATGCATTTACAACTGTTTGCAGTGCTGTGCAATCAGATAACAGAAAAACAGAGTTGGAAGGGACCTTAAGAGTCTTCTAGTCCAAACCCCTGCTTAAGTAGGAGACTCTATACCATTTCAGATAAATAGCTGTCCAGTTTCTTCTTAAAAGTCTCCAGTGATGTAGCACCCACAGCTTCTGAAGGCAAGCTGCTCCATCGATGAATTATTCTCACTTGACAGGAAATTACTGCTTAGTTTCAGGTTGCTTCTCTCTCCTTGATTAGCTTCCATCCGTTGCTTTTTGCCCTGTATTCAGAGGCTTTGGAAAATAGGTTGACCCCCCCTCTTCCTTGTGGCAGCCCCCCAAATATTGGAAAACTGCTGTCATGTCACCTCTAGTCCTTCTTTTCACTAGACTAGCCATATCCAATTCATGCGACCGTTTCTCATATGTTTTAGCATCCAAGCCCCTAATCACATGACTGGGATTTATGACATTTTTGCAAAAACTTGTATTTATTTTTGAGTTTTCTTAAAAATGCTCCACTATAAACAACAACTTTACTTGACAACCATAATTCATTTAATGACTATGGTGATTTAATAACTGTCACAAAAAAGGCAGTAAAATCAAATAAATCATATGACGACTAATTTTGCAACCATCCTGGCTTATGACTGTAATGGACAGGCTCAGTTATGATTGTTAAGTTAAAGACTACCTATATACTATTTTCAGGGAAATGGACTAATGCAGGGGTGTCAAACTTGTCACGCTGTCATGTGATGCTTTGCGGCGGTTTCCCCATCTGTGGAACTGGGGGTTGGCGTGGCCTGCATATGACACATCTGGCCTGGGAGGCATCAATTTGACACCCCTGGACTGATCCATGTATCCTTTTGCAGTTTATATATGCACTTTTAAATATGATACTTACACCTAAAATGATTTCAGACTCAATTTACGTAAAAGTATGCGTAGTATAGACTCCTGAATATTTTTGAAGGAAGGTTTGGGTAAAATTGAACAGGTGCAAATAAAGCAATGATTGGAAACTAAGTCTGATTGGGAAAGAATGAAGGAATTGATTGAAGAGTATTCGTTAGAAAGCTTTATATACCTGAAAAGATGCCAAAAAATGGGATGATCTGTTTTCTGTCACAATGGCCTATGATCCCGGTGCTTTTAGAAGCTGATTTTATATTTTGATTTTGTATATAATAGGAACAATGAACATCGCAAATCAAACACAACCCCCTTTCACCCAAGTATTTAAAGGAAAAAAATATGCCTATGTCATTATTTATTTAATGTTTACCCTACCTTTCCTCTCTGAGCTCAAGGCAGCATGAGTAGTAGCACTGAGGGAAGTAGGGTTGAGTCACTCAGTGAGTTTCTGTGGCTGAGGATGTGCTTAACTCCCTCCCCACCCATCTTAATCCAGCTTCTTGGCCACTTCGCTGCGCTACATTTTATAACTGATTTCTGACTTTCCTATGTACAACACAGAAATTACATATCAGTTTAAAGAAAAGAAAAGAAACCTTAAGAAATTTAACTTTGTAGGAGAATAAAATGAATTATTCATTTTTGAATGAATGAATGGTGTGTGTGTGTATGTATGTATGTATGTGTGTGTGTGTGTGTGTGTATGTATGTGTGTGTGTATATATATATATATATATATATATATACTTAAAGTCACAACCCCTGGTATGCCCAAGTATGGGAGGAAGGTCACACTTCCACTCTCTGTCATTAGGCTCGTCACAAGAGACCATCCAGACAGAAACCCAATATTTTTTACTGTTGCCTTTTTGTTACATTTGCTAACAAAATCTATAACATCTATACTAGTCTCCCTTTATTTATTTATCAGCATAAATATAGCATATATATATATATATATATATATATATATATATATATATATATATATATATATATATATATATATATATATATATATACGTACATACATACATACATACATACATACATACATACATACATACATACATATATATGTTTTCTGATGATCATTAAACGAACACAGTGGTTGTAAGAGCAAACCAAATGGTACTGTTCGCTATAGATACAGTTCTACTGAAAACTGGAAGAAAATGCAGTTTTCAGCAAAACCATTTAAAAAAAATCCAGTCATGTAACTAACCACAGGATGTTTCAAACAACAGCAAATTGTGGCCATGTCGCAATCATGTGACCATGGGTGGGAACCAACAGAACTTCGTATCTGAATTGTAAGTTCCCTTTTCAGATAGGTTGCAACTTTCAATGGTTGCTAAGCAACCAGTCATAAATTGAGGATTGTTACATAGCTGATGATTCTAATGAATATTAACAAAGAACAGAAAACTGCTTTTTCCTGTGTCAGACTTTTGATCCATCTAGTTTACGATGGTCTTCTAACTGATCTTAAGTTATTCATCTACAGCAGGGGTGGTGAACGATGGTCCTTTTATGACTTGTAGGCTTCAACTCCCAGTTTTCCTGAGGCAGTCATGCTGCTAGACTAATTTTAAAAGCTGACGGCAGAAGACACATTCAGGCTGGAATTTTTCCAGTCTCATTTGTAGATGTTACAAATCTGAGACTGGATCTCCAGAATGCAAAATACATCTATTTATCATTGAAACAAGTTCCCTCCTTTAAAACAACGGGATACTATTGTCAATGGACCAACTTCTGATTTGACAGTGAGCACTTAGATCATTTGGAAATTAAATATGTTCAAAGAAGAATTTACTGTTTAAACTTTAATGAACCAGCCATAAGCAGAAGTCAAATTTTAATCCTTTTATATTCTCATAAATGGAAGAAGAAATCACAGTTACAAGTTCAGGTGTCAAGGGAACTGTATTTGTTCATACCTTTTTGCTTTTAATTTATTCTGTAGGGTAAAAATGGGGAATGGGAGTGCATTAGTCCAGACTTTTTAATATTAATTACAAAGCAAGAAACTATTGTCTATAGAGCTGACTACTCATTTTTTTAGGATACGTAACTCTGCTTACTCATTTCCTTAAGCTATTTTTTTTTTATTTTGCAACACCCTAGTGAGTAATCTGCTTTATCATTATTTGATTTTTATAGTGTAGTTTGGTGCCCAAGGCAGAAAATCTTTCTGGTAAACTACAGTTCTTCCATTTAGATTCCAAGTTTAATTAGATTCCAAGTTTAATTGTGGTCCAGAAAAGTGAAGGGTTATCCAAAATTAGAGCGCATCATTCTCTATTATACATTTCATGTGATTTTTATCAGCTGCAATATTTTAAAAAAGACTAAGACTAAGTTGTCCCTTTGTGTGAGTGGAATACATTTCTAGAATAATGATTAACAGGCAAATGGAAAGCTAAGACACATGACAATCTTACTGTTTGACATACAGTAAGCCTTTGGTAGATTTATTGTATTTAACTATCTAGAATGTCTGGATAAATTAATTTTGAAAACTGGTGGAAGCAGGAAAGTCATTGGCAAAACAAATCTCTGTTTCAATAACCCTGTCTTGTCTTACATTATACAAGAGTTGTCATATATATGCTTAGCATGGAAAAGATGTATAACATTTAAGCCTTCTACACTATCGAGAAAAATTAAAGGCAGTGATAGCTAAGTTATCACTTAATAGTTCTATCATGTACTTGCCTAATAGGAAAATGAATTTTCCCCATTAACTATCAGTTCCAAATCATTTATTTAGCATACAGCAAATCAGATCTAAATTGAAGTCTTACATTCAAAAATAAATCCAATTGTGACGAGGGGGGGATGAATAAAACAATTCTTGCAGATGGGTATCAGACCACAAATATTCCATTAGAGTTTGCTTTGGTTAGGATTATTAGGATTCATGTTTCCCTCCCCCGCATGCAAGAATCCCCCATTTTGCTTCTGATTCAGACTTCCAGGATGGAGGAAGTAAAAGCCTGAGATATTTGTAAGTGGATCTTTTCCTGAAAGGGCAAATATGACTTTTGCCTTCAGTCAAAAGATCAGTTCCCAACACATCCTTGTAAGGACTTTAGGATCGGAGAAATTTATAACCCCTCTTTCAATATTTCAATTATTGAAGTATAGCAACAGAAGCGTTAAAAAAATTATCTGATCCTATAAGATAAAGGCCCAAATTAACCAGCTTCAGGTCGTCACAGGATATGAACCAAGTAAAACAATTTATTCGATATATCTGAAAGTGACAATAGTTTAAAATCACAATGCTACCCAGTCTGCCTTGATTTTTAGGTAAATTCAGATGCTACTAAAATTCACAATATAGCATGCAATATTTCAAGTACTGTCCATCAAACAAGATGGTTAAAAAAAGTGAAACAAAAATGGAGGGAGGAAATAACTAGTGGAATTGGCATTTTGATGAAATGCAGGTGGTATTCACATTAGGTTCTGTTTGATCCTGTGATTCTTAATGTGACAGAGGGAAGAAATCAGTAAATATGTGGGAGTAAACATTAACATTATATAATTAATTTAAATTAATTAAGCTGAAACTAAATTTAAATAAAAATTACTCTTTTTTTATTATCCCATTTTTTCTTCTGTTAGTATGATCTACTTCTTGGATCTTAGTCCCCAAAATATTATATACTCCAATTTTACTAAGATATTTTTAAGCCATGCTGAAGTAAATAAGACTGTTTTTTACAAACATAATCAAGGAATTATTATAATTCACTGTCTTTAGGTCAAACAGAGTTTTTAATAAATTGAAAACCAATGTACAGTAGAAGGAATTGGATAGTTCTTGCAACAACACAGCCAGATATAATTTGAATTGATGCCCAAGATAAAACCAATTTGCCAAATTAGGGAAGCAAGTGTGCCTTCCACTGCAATGTTATTAGAACAATAGCAATCAATGCCAAAGTGACATTTCTAATAATACTTCAAAAGAAACAGCAATGCAGTAACTAAGGGTGGTTTGGATAGAAAAAAATATTGCGTAGTTATGAGTCAATGCCTACTTAAAAAGGTGGGTAAAGGGTTTAATGCTCAACAATCTTCTGAACACTTTAATCAAGGTAATTTAATGTGTCTAAAAACATGAAATCACACAGAAAAAGTATTAAGAATGGAAATGCAATGTTAAACATTCCCCAGAGAAAAAGAGGAAGTCCTATAAAAAGATGTTAATATTCAAATATAAACATACTACTGCAAGCTCCAAGTACTGTAATTGTATCAGATACACGAGGGGGCAAACGGAAAAAAAATGCTACCAAAAATATTGTGGGAATGAAATGCAGTATCTTCAGGAAACAGAATGTACAAAGATATCCTATGAGTTCAACTGCAGGTAAATATAGCTGAAAGAAAACGACACTGGTTATAACTTCTCGATCTATTTCGAAATTACTTTTTTTATATAAATACCAGGGCAGCTTTAGGATTAAGAAGTTGCAAACGTCGAGCTTTTTCCATGCATGTTTTACTCAGTTGCATTTATAAACTTATTCCCAGGCAGGCAAGGCAGCAGGCCGAGTGTTAAACTCAGAGATCAAATTCCATAAACGGACTTTGCAAAAACACGGATGGGAAACTCGCAGAAGCATCGTGTGAATCCTTGCATGGAAACCACTCGCGTTCCCATCCGCCACTAAGGCAGCACAGATCGTTGTGGGTTTGCTTGGACCTTTTTAGTCCTTTTCAGTCCTGCTTGGAACACCAAGATCCGAACCCAATTCGCGGGGGGCGGGTGAGAATATCCACGCCTCCCCTTCCCGCGCCAGAACAAAAGACTTCGGGAAGGACTTTCATTACTTCCCGGGATTCGCCCCAAGACCTTAAGATCTCCCCCCTTCCTTCCCTTAGCAGCCCCACCGCCCCGCTCCACACTCAAAGAGCCATGCTGAGTCGGTGGGGTGGCATGGGGGCCCCCCCTCTGAAATGGGATCCCCGGGCGATCCTTCGGAAAAGGGGAGCAAGACGGGAGGTGTCCGTCTCTCCTACCCCTTAGCCCATCCACGTGAATAAAGGTGGAGACACAAACTAGGACTGCTTTGCTGCAGCTTTGCGCACCCCGCTCCCCCAAAAGACACCCTCCCCATTGCAGCCCTTACCGGTGCCATGGCCGGGGTTCGCCTCTGGCCTGGAGGACAAGCTGGCTGGAGGCGCGGGAAAGCTCCTTCTTGGCCCTTCCCAGCCGGGCCTGGTCTTCTCTCCGGGGCGGCGTCCGGCAGGTCCCTCGCGCCTCCGCTCCTTCCCCCCGTGTGGCAGACCCAGGAAAGGAGACGGCCAGACCCGCCAACGCCGCTGCTCCCTCTTCGCCTCCGGAAGCGCATTCCTGGCTGCTGCCGTCAAGCGGGGCGGAGCGTGCGAGGCGCTGTACTGGGCCCTCGGGCACGTCGGAGCGCGGTTGGGGATTTTTTTCCCCCCTTGCCCGGCCCGAAGCGGGCGCGGCCGCCGTTTCCCTCAAGACCCGCCCGAGGGAAGCGAGGCGCTCTGCCGCCTCATACCTCGTGCAGGCTCCGACGTGCAGCTTTGTGGACTTCCCTGTCCGGAAGTGAATCTTGGTGGTTTGGGACGGAGGTTACTGCTAGCAAGCGGAGGGGAGCGTCATCTGAAGTCTGGGATTACTTGAACTCGAAGAGGGCTTCCTGATTTGGACCCGAGCTTATTAAAAAAAACAAAAACAAGCTCATCTTTCTTTTTGCTCTTCTCATTTTCAGCCAGAGAATTTGTCTGCAAAGAGGCTCGCCGTGATTGTCTGAGACTGTGCTACGATAAACTGTGATTTGCTAAACCAGGATCGAGTATCTTGCCTGAGGGTACACGAGGCTCTGAGCCATCGTAGATGGCTGGAAGTACATGGTGTGCTAAAGCACAAGCCAACTGCATTGTGACTTGGTGTTTTGCATGAACCAGACCCAGATAGGTGTTACTAATAAGGGAAAATATTAATAGCTCAGAATTGAAATAAGGGTTGATACATGTTCCCCATTAGGGAGTTTTAGAAGTTCTCACAGCCAAGTTAAAGCACTTACCCAATTGGCCTAAGATCAATACCTGAGAAAATACAGGGAAAAATAATCAAAGAACAGATCTGTGAACACCTAGAAACAAAATTATAACTAGCAGCCCCCATGGGTTTGTTAAAAACAGATCATGGCAAACCGATCTTTCTTTGACAAAATAAGTTAGCAGAGCAGTGAAATGTTGTGGACATAGTATATTTAGACTTCAACAAGGCATTTGACAAAGTAGACCAAAACCTACTTCTTGGTAAGCTAAAAAAATGTTAGTAGACAGCATCACCACCGGATGGATTTGTAACTGACTGACAAACTACTCAATGAGTAGTCCTCAAGGGTACTACATTTACATGGAAGTAAGCAATGGGGTACCACAAAGTTCTGCCTTAGGCCCAGTACTTTTCAATATCTTCACAAATCATTTAGATGAGGGAATAGAAGGGGAAATCATCATATTTGTAGATGACATTAAACTGGCAAGAACAGCCAATATTCTAGAAGACAAGCTCAGGATCAAAAAAGATATTGGCTGACTTGAATGGTCCCTATCCAGCAAAATGAAATGAAAAGCAAGGTTTTACACCTGGGCAGGAAAAATCAAAGATACAAGTATAGATTAGGTGAAGGGAACCTTGGAGTCCTAGTGGATGATCACTTAAACATGAATCAGTAGTGTGCTGCAGCAGCCAAAAAACCTAACACAATCCTTAGACATAGAATCAAAATTAACATGAAGTATTAGTACCACTTTATAAAACCTTAGTAAGGCCACACCTGGAATACTGCATCTAGTTTTGATCACATTACAAAAAAAAATGTTGAGACTTTGGAAAAAGTGCAAAGAAGAGCAACTAAGATGATTAAAGATCTGGAGACTAAAACATGAAAAATGATTGCAGGATTTTGGTTTGGCTGGTCAAGAGAAAAGAAAGACTACAGGGGACATGATAGCAGTGTTCTAGTATTTGAGAGGCTGCTATAAAGAGGAGGGGGATCAATTTATTTTCCAAAGCACCAGAAGGCAAGACAAGAAACAATGGCTGAAAACTAATGAAGGAGAAAAACAACCTAGAATTAAGGAAAATCTTACTAAGAGTGAGGACAATTAACCAGTGGAACAGCTTACCTTCAGAAGTTGTGAGTGCTTCATCACAGGAGGTCTATAAAGATTCTCACTACAGGTTCACAGATAAATCCTCCAAATGCTTCAACATCCTCTAAAAGGTTGCAAATGACCAGCTGTCTGCAAGGAATATACTGTATTTTTTGGAATATAAGATGCACCGGAGTATAAGATGCACCAAGATTTTGAAGAGGCAAATAAAAAAAAGTTTTTGCATTCTGTAGACCTCCCAAAAACAACCCATTGTCTTCAAAAAAGGACATGAATAGCCTTTAGGAGGCTTGTAGAGTGTTCCTAGGGATAGAGTGGGAGCCAAAAATGGCCCATTTTTCACAAAAATCAGCCCATTTTTGTCAAAAAAGGGTATGCATTGGGTTTAGGAGGCTTATAGAGTGCTCTTGAGGGCTGGGGGGGGATTGAGCAAAACAAGGCATGTTTTTCACTCATTTCTGCCCTTCCCCGCCCCCAGGAGCACTCTGAAAGCTCCTAAAGGCTATGCATGGCCATTTTGGTGAAGGGGCGAGGTTTCGGGAGGCAAAAAATATTCAGTGTATAAGACGCACCCAGATTTTCAGCCTCTTTTTTGAGGGAAAAAGGTGCATCATACTCCAAAAAATACGGTAAATTCTTCCATGCCCCACTATGCCATCAGAGCTAAAGAAGCTTCTTGGATGCGAAGTGAAAAGAAAAAACAAGAAAGTCCAGTTACCTCCTGAAAAAGCACCTTTGGGACAACCATGATCTGGATGACTGAAAATCTCTACAGACGTTTAGCTATTCAATTTGGGATGAACACCTTTGAATGGTGTGGGAGTAGGAATGGATTTCCAGAGAAAAAAATTGCAGATTATAGGAATCAGGAACACTACTGAGGTGACCCTGAGGACACAGGTATACCTCCAAGTGCTTCAACAACCATCTAAAAGGATGCAAATGACCAGCTGTCTGCAAAAAATATAAATTCTTCCATTTCCCACTATCCTGTCAGAGCTGGAGAAGCTTCTTAGATGAGAAGCGAAGCGTCTTCAAAGAAAAACAAGAAAGTCCAGTTGCTCCAGTTGCTGAAGGTCCCAAGTTGAAAATGCAACTTTGGGACATTCATCACTGGAGGTTTTTAAGAAGAAACTGGACAGTCATTTATCTGAGATGATGTAGGGTCTCTTGCTTGAGCAGAATGCTGGACTAGAAAACCTCCAAGGTCCCTTCCAGCTGTATTCTGATTCTGATTCCCTGTATACCATAGACTGTTAGACAATTGAAGGAAAGGAATTGGACTCCTGTCCCACCTAGGGGGATTAATAGACAACAGCTATTAATCACTCTCCCCAACATGATGGGAAATTCGGTGGTTACCTAAAAGGATGCGCTTAGTGACAAAGAAGGAGAAGGAGCTGAGGACAGGCTTGAGGTGAAGCAGAAGAAAGTCCTCATGATGTTTCTCAAAATCCCTCCTTTCTGAACATGGATAGTAAATTATTCAGAAAGTCTGCTAAACCTGGCTTTAGAAATAACCTTGCTGACAAGTCATGGGATGAAGCTGAAGTTGGGTCCCATTTAATAAGTCCAATGACCACCAGCCCAGACAGTTTCTGTTCCAAGTGATTTTGGCAAGGATCTCAGAAGTGGACAGAAAAAAACTCTTAAGTAGTTCTTGGTTTTTGCAGGCCAGATATGATAGCAATATTGCAACCCTTCAGTGCATTTAAACTTTTTTTTTAATATTCTAGAATAATGTTGCTCAACCAGACTTCAATTTCCAGAATTTGTACAATGTTCCAAAAGTAATTCTAGGTGGCATATACAGGTTAAAAAGTAGATCCGTTTTAATGAAAAGCAAAATACAAAGCCCGATCCAACTCATAAAGAATGGCCTCAATAGCACTTAGACATATACTGCTTCACAGTGCCTTAAAGCCCTCTCTAAGCCTATTGCCCCCACCAATCTGGGTCCTCATTTTTTCCACCTCAGAAGGATGGAAGGCTGAGTCAACCTTGACCCTGGTGAGATTCGAACTGCCAAATTGCAGGCAACTGGCAGTCAGCAGAATTAGCCTGCAGTGCTACATTCTAATTACCACCATGGCTCAATCTATATCAATATTTCTCAATCTTAGCAGTTTGAAGATGTAGACTTTGACTTCCAAACCTCTACTTAGAATGCTGGCTGAGGAATTTTGTAACTTGAAATCTGAATCTATTAAAGATTTATTGAAGTCTTGATTTATATTCGCCAATAGAGCTCACCTAACTAGCAAGACCAATCACTTGAGGAACAGACAGGTTTTTAATGGTTTATAAAAGGTTAACTGGATTGGGTCTATCCCAGTGATGGCGAACCTTTTCGATACTGAGTGCCCAAATCATAATGCACAAGTTTCCAGGCCGGAGCCCTGGAAACCTGAAGACCAGCTTGCCAGTGCACATATGCACTTGGCCAGCTGGTCTTCAGATTTCCGATGTGTGCATGCCCGCCATCCAGCTGGTCTTTGTGTGTGCCAGAGCTCTGGAAAGACCAGATGGCCAGCATGCACGAAGATCAGTTGCCGTGCCAGAAACCAGAAGAGCAGCTGTCGACGGTGCATGTGCCCACAGAGAGGGCTCTGCGTGTCACAGGTTCGCCATCATGGGTCTATCCTAATCTCTGGAGAATTATTGTTTCATATGGCAGGTACTGATATAGAGAAGGTACTATACCAATGAAAATTCTGTATTTTTATCCAGGCAGTACAGCTAGTCTTCGAGTTATGACCACAATTGAGCCCAAAATTTCTCTTGCTAAGTGAGCTAGTTGTTAAGTGAATTTTGCCCCGTTTTACAACCTTTTGTGCCATATTTCCTGAACGAATCACTGCACTTGTTAAGTTAGTGACACAGTTGTTAAGTGAATCTGGCTTCCCCATTGACTTTGCTTGCCAGAAGGTTTCAAAAGGTGATCACACGAACCCAGGCCACTGCAGCCATCATGAAGTTGCAACGGTGTTTTATAGATTTACTAAAGTAGATAGATGCTTTTTTGGCGTTCAAAGGGCCTGAAGGAATTGGTGAACCAGAGAAATGTGATGTGACTGAAGTTTTTGTCTTTGCCATGTGAAATTTTGTTTCATTTTTTTTTTTTACCATGATGTATTTCAAACCTTCCTTGCAATTGGGCAGCTGAAAGAAAATAAAATTATGTAAATAAACAAGCAAGCAAACAAATTCATTTAAATTATAATGGCTGGGACCTAATCTCAGATACCATATGAAATGTAATGATAGAATACAACTCGCCTCAACTTACAACCTGAATTGGGAGAGGTACATCTGTCGCTAAGTTATACCATTGTTAAGTGTCATATGACTGCACAATTTTGTAATATTTTTTGCCATTGTCATCATGTGAATCTGGCTGCCCTCATTGACTTTATTTATGGAAGTTGGCTAGGAACGATTAAGATGGTTGGTTGCCAATCACCAAAATGGCAGTTAGATAATATAGCCTTTATTGTCATTGTACATCATGTATACAACAAAATAGGTTTTAGCCTCAAAACAGTCCATGGATAGAAACTATTTTTAAACCTATTTGTTCAGCTGGCTATGCTTTGATGTCTTCTGCCTGGTGGTAGAAGTGTGAAGAAACACTGATCAGGGTGTGAATCATCTCGGAGTAGATGATGGTGAAGATGATTCAATAGTTGTAACTGTGAGGATTGGTTGTGTCACTTTTTTCAGTGTTGTAACTTCAAATGGTTGTTTAACAAATGGTTATAAGTTGAGGACTACCTGTGCAGCAATGAACTTTCGCACTGGCATTTTCAATTGCAGAGAAATGGCAGAAATTTTGCTACTATGGGCTTGTTCCAACCCTATCACAAAGTAGTTTAAAGGAGCAATTTTTGAAGCAATAATTTTGAGATTGGGTGACAGGATTACATCCTGAATATTGTGAGGGCCATATCCAAAATAATGTATATTTGTTTATAAAAAAACATATTTGTATATTGATAGACCAATCAATATATAAACTTAGTTATCATTTAAATTTGGGAAAATATACATTTTGGCAATTATGATAATTTTTAAACATTACCGGTATCTTAGACAGAGTTAAACCAATTTCACAAGATGCGAACTCATGATTTTGTATAACTTCTACTTCTCCTTTCCATGGAATATATTCACAGAAACTCAGGTCAACAGTTTGAGGGAAGTCTAAAGTAAAACAATTAACCAGAGAATTTCTGCTTTAGAAATAAATGAAGAATGAGAAGTTGGTTGTTGAAATTAAAAGGACACATAACATGCTTCGTTGTGTTTTGATGAAGAAAATTATTTTCTGAAAAGTATTTTGGCCGTGTTAGTCTGCAGAGTTTCTTTTAAATGCTAAATACAAAAGGTTTTAGAGTTTAGAGTTGAAGAAAGGGCAGACACTAACATTAATGTAATGGCATGATGGTGAAAGCATATGGGTGTAAACTAAACAAAAATTTCCACCAGTTTTAGGTATGGAGAGGTTGAACTTAAAAGCTGAAGTGTACATATTTTCATGCTACTGAGGTTGAGAAACACTGATATAGATGAATAGCATTCTTTATGCGTTGGAATGTGTTTTTGGCCTTGGTATTTGGTTTTTGTTAAAACTATTTTTGTTTTTGTTTCTTCTATCACCTAGAATCACTTTGAAGAAATAAAAGAATGGCTACATTTTACTCTTGCACCAGACTTTAATGATAACGCTATATTTTGAGTCACATTAGCACAATAGTGGCATGGCAGACTCAGCATAGTCACTCATCCCATAATCATCTCATGGAGGAATTATTTTAACAAGCTCTACATGGCATTGCCCTTGAAGGCCACTTGGAAGTCACATCTGGTCCAGAATGCAACAGCTGAACTGCCCACCTGTTGGCTTCTGGGGGCAATTCAAGATGCTGTTTATCACCTATAAAGTTCTTTTTGGCGTTCTTTTTGGAGTACCTGAGGGATCATTCATCAGTTGAAAGCCGCAGACACGGGATCATGGGATGCCGGAAACATGTACAGCTGAGCCAGTTGCCAAGTGCACAAAATGTGATTATATGACTATGGGGGATGTGAGACCATTGGAACTTCTAAATCAGGTTGTAAATACCTTTTGGTATTGTAACTTTGATTGGTTGCTAAGCGAAGTCTATCAGTAACTACAAACATGCCCCTATTTTTTTTTTCATGTACCAGGATTCATAAAGCCTTTAATAGTAGACTCTAATCTAAATCAGCATCTTAAATGAAGTCAAATTTATCAATCAAATTTATTATGTTTATATGAGACTATTCATGGAGGAGTAACACCTCCTTAAAAAACCTTGGTCCAGGTAGTCCGGCTGGTAGCACTTCATAAGGGCCCCTTTCCAGGGTTACAGGAGAAGACAGTCAATGGTTTTGAAGGCGGAAGAGGGCTCTATGCCCCAATGACAGATAAAGCGGCAGAACCATCTTCTAGAAGAAGGGAAACTCTGACTACAAACCTACACTGCCTTGTGGCTATATCCACTACTGCAGAAGGCTTCAGGAGTCAACCTTGAGGCAAAATCCAGAGCCGGAGTCCCAAAAGCAGTTCGTGACTATGTACAATCACGTTCTGGTAACTCCTGCGACACAACTGGAACCAGAGGGATGAACCAGTCAAGGCCTAAAAGAGAGGGGAGGGGCTTTTGAACGACTAGGACCTGGAGAACACAACATTTACCCCTGTACTGCACCCCATAGCAGCCCAGGGTAGGAATGTTAGTCCCCTGGTAGTCCCTTAGCAAAGTGTCCGAGGGAGACAGCTGCGACTTTGTGACTCACGGGCACAGTCTGGTGAAGGTGGCCCAGGAGAGGAGTGACAGGGAGGAGCCTGAGTCGACCTCCATCAGGCAGGGGGAGCCCTCAATAGAAACTGTGACAGTGATCTTCTGCGTACCAGCCGAGGCGTGGTTGACCGACACTGCAGGGGTGGCAGGGACATTGTCTGCCAGGGCATAGCAGTCGTCGCGGCGGGCTTGCTGGCGTCTGGCCGGTTGGGTCTTGGGCGGCGCAGGGGGACCATAGACTGGAGGCTGGTCGGCTTGAGACAGAGGTGGCAAGTTGGCCCGGCAGACCTGCGCCAGGTGGCCTTTCTTGCCGCAGTGGCAGCAGACAGCAGTCTTGAAGGGGCAGGCTGCCCGGGCATGATTGCCTCCGCAGCCGAGACAGGCAGAGGCCGCAGCTGAAGCACGAGCAGGAGGAGGCTGAGGGCGCCGAGAGATGGCCCTCAGTTGATCGACCTGGGCTTCATAGAATTGGTCCGGCAGGGGAACCAGTTCATCGATGAGATTGGTAGAGTGCGAAGAAGGCGGCGGAGGCAGAGAGGCTGGAGCCGGTAGGGCAGGCAACGAAGGCAAGGCGGGTGCGGGAGGCAGGTAGCGGGCCATCTCCACGGTTGACAGCTCCGCGAGCTCTGCGGCCCTCGCCTCGTCAATGGCAAAGGTCAGCATGATGTTGGATTTGCCGAGGAGGCGCCGTCTGAGGTAAAGGTCCTTAAGGCCACAGACGAACTGCTCAGTTAAATTGTCCTCCAGGTCGGGAAAATCGCATTGGGCAGCAGCGACCCAAAACGCCTGGAGGAACTGATTGATTGAGTCAGTTGTCTTCTGAACGCACCGGCGAAATGCAAACCGGCGCGTAATTTTGGATGGCGTTGGGGCGTAATGGGCCTGGAGCCCCTCCATCAGTTCATCCCACGTCAGGTCATAGACGGCCTGCAGGGCCGCGAAGGAGCGTGCCGTCGCAAACATTTCGGGTCCGCAGGCGGTCAGGAAGAACCCGCACTTTCTGGCCTGCGAGTACCCCTGCCGGTTGTTCGCAATTTAAAAACATTCGAACCACTCCAAGAAAGCGGCCCAGGATTTGCCGGCCACTCCGAAAGGAGCGAAAGCGGGCATTCCAGCCATGTCGATTAGCGGCTGAGGTGAAGTGAGGCACGAAGGATTGTCCGGTCAATGGGCACCTAAAAGAAAATTGTTTGCTTGCCCTGTAGGTCGTACTCAGAGCCCGTGATCCCACCAGCTCGTCGCCAGCGTTATATTCTCGGAAAGAACCAGGCGGGAGGCGTCTGAGGTAACCGTAAGTCAAAACACGTTTATTTCAGGCAATGCAAAACAACAGAAGTAGACCGGCACCCTCTCCCTGTCTGACAGCTATTTATATAGAGCTATTAGACAGGAGAACCAATAGCCACGCGTTTGACAGCCCGGCAACTTGCAGGTCGCGCCTGATTGGCTAAGGTGCGCCTGGCTGTCATTCGTAAGTCCGAGGACTTACTTAGGACTCAACAGAGAGGACACTCCAGCTTTGCATACAGCATTGAAAGACACTCATTTGGTGGGCTGGGGTAGAGAGGCAGTCCCGGAGCCAGTGAAATCTGGGGGCTGGGCAGGGACAGAATGTATCTGCCCTCAGTGTGGAAGGGATTGCCACTCTCAAATTGGCCTTTTAGCCACACCGTTGATGTTTTAGGACCTCTTTCCAGAGCACGATACCATAGTCTTTTGAGACTGAAGGATGCCAATGATTCATTTTCAATAACATATCACACATAACACTCAAGACCTATGTCTCTTCCCCCCACCACACATCTCTCTGAAGAAAACAAAGGTGACATATGTTGAATGAGTTCTTATTTCCAATCACTAGATTATAGCCGTTAAAAATAGAGGGTGACTCACTGCATCTCATCTTACAGTACGCTTCTGAAACCAAGCTAAAAATGTATGCAAGGGAAATTTTTGTTTAATCCTAGCACAAGTCAGGAAGAAAATTCTAAAAATAAAAAAAAATTGTTTTAGTGATGTTTTTGTAAACCTGAGGGAAAAAATTCATTGAGACAGCTAGAAGCTTTTCTTGAGTGCTCTTGACATTTTCTAGTGTGCTCTTGACATTGTGGTTTTTCATAGGCAGCTTTCCCCTAAATGTTCCTATTATCTTCATTATAGACTGTGTAAAGTCTGTGTAAAAACAATGTAAAAATGTCTTATTTTTCCCATAACAATTGATTTGTGATCATGCTATTGTTTACAGAGAAGTTATGAATATATGAACTCTGAATATGAATAGATAATTAGCTAAGGGTTAAGGACAGAAAAATACTTTGAAGCTGTTTTTTATAGTTATATTTATAAATAATTTTTGGTTTGTTATGCTCAGAATGTAGTTATATGGCAGCTACATGCATATAACATGTTTTCCCAAAAACAAGACCTATCATGATAATAAGCCCTAGCATATTGTGCCTGATATAAGCCCTACCCCTCAAAATAAGCCCTACTTAAGATCCTGCGCCGTCGCCCATCCGCCCATTCTGTCTTGTTGCTCATGGTGCCACAGAAATGAGATGAGGAGCTATCCTGCGTGTCCCTCACTGGCTTACCTCAGGACTCACACAGCCAGGCAATCCATGTCTTGACACCTGCCTCATGGCGGCAGGTGCAACAGGAGCTCACCTGGCTGACGGCCCACTTCTTCTGCATGCTCATGGCTGCAATGGAGCAGGAGCTGAGTAGTGCGGTGGTGCCACAGCTGTGAGGTGAAGAAGTTGAGATGGCTGCGGGAACTCTGAAGTAAGCTGGTATGGGTTGCATGGGGCAGCTCCATCGCTCCCTGTCTTGCGGCGTCAGCACTAACACACTGTGTGGCCTCCTGCATCGATGTGAGCAAGCAGAAGAAGTAGTCCTCCAGTACATGCGGGAAAAATAAGGCATCCCCTGAAGCCCTAGTGCTTATTTTGGGGCCCAAAAGAAAATAGGTAGTTATAATCATTTTATGCTAGGCAACACTGTTGTGATTTAGAAACAACACATTTATTTATTTATTTGAACTAAAGATCACTTCAATGGAGTCCCTTTTGAAGAAAGAAGAAATAATAATTGTACAGAATTCCAATGGTCCAAAATTCTTATCACTTGCTTATTTCTGGACTTTTTAATTCATTTCAGGCTGGATCTAGCACATAACTTAGAAATCTACTATTGCTGGTTCATGTGATTATAAACATTCTTCAAACCTTGCCATCTCTCCCAGCTCATGCAGCTGATGCCCATGCTGGTATACCCAGCAGGGAAGATGGGATTAATTTCATAACAGTTTGACAGGTTTATCCATTCATCAGAACATTTAGCTGAGGAAGTACAATAGAAACAGAAAGGGGAACTTGCCATGAAGTGAAAATGAAGACACTGCCCTCCGGCTTCCGATAAGAGGCAAATTGGCAAGAATTACAACAAAATCTATATGACTGAGTTCTTTGCTGTCTCAGAGGATAACACTTTGAATGAGTCTTCAGGGTTTGTGTATTTGGTGACAAATCATAAGTAACCTTTCGATAAGGAAATATTATGCTTTAAGCTTAATGTCATACTAAATATGGTATTCCATGTATGTTAATTACAAGTATTAAAATACCTTTTAACTGTCTTAGACAACGGTAGGCTATTTAAGTGCTTCAGGAAGTAATGAATATTATTTCTAAAAAGAGTAGTAAACCAAATCTGAATCTTCTTTTGCAGTAGGCAACCTATCTACTTTCTCCAGGAGAATGTCTGAAACACCTCTGTTGCTCTTTTTTATTCAACATTATGTATAAACATTCTAACTACTGAATGTGAGCCAAAGGTGCATGCAAGAGTAAGGCGCATGCCTGCCAACATTCCTTATTCAGGCTTATTATGATCCGAATGCATGCTTCTCTTCTTGACATAGTTCTCTGGAACCCAGCTAAACTTTCAAAGGGTTTTTTCTTCCAGAAGGTTTTCAGTGAGGTTTCTCATTCTGGCCAGCAGTTTGCATTTAGATCTTCACAACATATTTAGAAAATATTTATTTCCAAGTGCTATTCCAGCCTTGAAATTTAGACTGATTATGTCAAAATCTTTCTTAATCACTAAGAAACTCTAATGACAGCTGTTCTAGAAACATCCTTCTGAAAGGAGAACCCTTGAATCTTAAGACTTTTTTCAAAGGATACAATAAGCACACTGAGTTTGTGACAACAGAACACATAGGCATATATGTGTAATATTGCTAGTTATTGAATGGGCTCTATTGCTTAGTTGTATGCTGTTTTGCATAGGTCCTCAGAAGTAAGACCAGAGGTGGGCTGCTATGGGTTCGCCTGGGTATGGGAGAACCCCTAGCTAACATTATGGCCGGTTCAGAGAACATCCAAATCCCACCCCTGGATGGCCTCGCCCACCCTGCCCCACCACTCCCCTCCTCAAAGTCTCCACGATCCCCATTTTGGATGTGAGGTAAGTGCAGGGACCATGTGGCGGCTCGGGGAGGGGAAAAATGAGTTTCCCGGAAGTTCTGGAAGGTCTTCAGAGCTTGGGGGAGGCGGTTTTTTTTCCCTCCCAGCCTGGAGAAGGCAAAAACAGCCCCCCATGCCATGGTGCAGGAAACTGACTAGGCCATGCCCACCATGGCCACGTCCACCCAGCAACTGGGCAGAGAACCTGTTGCTAAAATTTTTGAAGCCCACCCTGATTAAGACCTGTTGAGTCCATTGAGGGTTTGCTAGAAAGGCTCGAACAAAATTGTCATCTAAATCCTGTAGTGCCTAGTGGTAATGAGATAACTGAACAATTTGAAATGTAAGTCCTAACTCCCACTAGGCTTCTTGATATTCTCATTGCTGTTTTTAATAATTGAATCTGTTCATCTAAGCACACATCTAGCTGGAATATTCCATGATTTCTATTTTTATGTTGCAGTAATCAGTGATGTATAGTTTGTTTTAGTCTATGATCATTGACTCATTGTAAGTACAGATATTATGTCTCTAGTTCTGCAGCATCTATATAAGATCATCAGCTGCTTTTAGAAGTAGGGCCATTTTGCAGTCTTAAAATGGTAGCATTTCTTCCTGTACTCATAGCTGTAAACTATCAGGACTCTCCCTGCATTTGTTGTAAAAGAAACAAGTTACTATAAACAATAATTCGTTTATACAAGCGTCTTCCTTTTTGGGATGCTTTAATAAAAAGAAAGACATCCTGTTTTATGATAAATATAGAAGCGAATGTGAAGAGTAGCAACAACTTCTGTGTTGCCAGAAGCAATATAGACTTCAAGTGAAAGCAAGTTATCCATGGAATTGAATAAAATAAAATGTGATTGTTAAAAGAAGTAGCTTCCTTTGCCAGGTTTGATAAGTTACTAAAAGAACGAATCCCAATTTCAAGAAACAGAAAATCGTCAGAGATCTGCCATATGAGATCAATCCCGCTTATCCTAAGTAGCAAGAGAAAAATAAAACCTAGCTTTTCTAGTTTCTAATACCGCTTTAGAAAACATTAGTAAAACCACACCTAGAATACTGCACCCAGGTCACCACACCATAAAAAAGGGCTATTGAAACTCTGGAAAGAGTGCAGAGAAGAGCAAAAAGAATGATTAGGGGGCAGGAGGCTAAAAGATTTGAAGAATAGCTACCGGAATTGTATATGTCTAGTCTAATGAAAAGAAGGACTAGGAGGAGACATGATAGCAGTGTTCCAATATTTGAGGGCTGTTAAATCCGGTGAATGGATGAGGCAGGCTTCAGCAACAACAGCTCTTTATTAAGTAGCAACTATGTACAATCCAGTAAAGACTCTGTCTGCAGCAGCCCTTTTATAGGGAGCTGTCAGACCCTTTGACCAATCAGATTTGAATACTGTTCCCGCCGGAATAGAGGACCTTGGTAGAAACTACTATACTGATTGTCAGTATGTAACAAGGGCCTCCTACAAAGATGGGGGGGGGGGGGAAGTGTGTCAAACTATTTTCCAAAGCACAAAAAGGCAAGACAAGAAACGATGCAAGAAGAGAAGAAAACTGGAGCTAAGGAGAAAATTCCTAATGATGAGAGCAAGCAAGTAATGGAATTGCTTGCCTTCAGAAGTTGTGGGTGCTCCCCACTGAAGACTTTTAAAAAGAGACTTTTCCCATGAGGTTAGGCTGGGAGACAGTGACCAGCCTAAAGTTACCTATTTGACTTTCATGTCTAAGGTGGGGAATTCATAGTCTCCTGTTTTCTAGCCTGGTGTTCGAACTGTTAGACCAAACATGAGCATTTTATAGTTTATGAGCCATATCTGGTCCTTTGAGTATCCCTGTCTGGCCCTCGCAGGAGGGTGGAGGCAGGGCGGAGATAGGGCAGTGGCTGGATGGCGGTGGGGCGGCAGCAGCAGTTACAGTCTTCCACGACAGTCCCAATTTTTCTTGTGGCCCTTTGGGAAAATTAATTGCCCTAGCTCTTAATTGCACTAGACAAAACTGGGTCTCAAATACCACTCTTACAATAACTCAAATTCGGAGCTTTTTTGCATGTAATTCTTGAAATTCCATTACAAATAAGTGTGCATCATCCTCAAGTGCGTCTGTCTGGCTGAGGCAGATACATTTTGGAAGCAATGGAATTGGAGTTGGAGGAGAAAAGAATATTAGTTATGGCCACAAATCTTGAGTTATTTACAAAAAATCATAAAGATGGGATAAAAATAAATACATAAATGAAATGAAATGAAAAAAACCACAAACATATGTTAACTTTATCATTGTATTAATTTTTTTTGTCTTTACCATGAAAATAATGTTCTTGATCTCTTTAAAATAATGCTGGCAACTAACAGGATTATTTTGATGTCCATTTTGCCCTGCTCAGATGTATAAACAGAGAACAAAAGATAGCCTAAAGGCAGACATTTTCCAATGAGTGTATCATAGCTCTGCAAGTTAGGACAGTTCAAATGATTCTAATGCCAAGAAAAAAAAATAGGTTACTGTTCTTTCAAAGCTGTGTTATAAAACATTCAATTCATACAAGCCATAGTGTCACCCCACAATCTATAGATAACATTTCTTGCTGTCAATGTAAGATCTTCAGCAAAGTAGACATTTCTGCGTTACTTTGTGTACCAGAAGATGAGATTCATTATTCATCTTTATGCAAAGGAAAACACATGATTTGCTAAATCTCTGATGAATGGGGGGGGGGGGGGTGGATTGTTTTATTAAACATAGTGGAACTTAATTCTTGATATGATAGAACACTGTGGGATGGATAGTACCACCACCAGATGGATTTGCAATGGGCTAATCAACTGCGCTCAGTGTGTAGCCCTCAACGGAGCTAGATCTACAAGGAGAGAAGCATGCAGTGGGGTATCTCAAGGTTCAACATCTTCATAAATGATCTAGATGAGGGGATAGAAGGGATACTCATCAAATTTGCAGATAGCACCAAGCTGGGAGAAATCACGAACACTTTGGAAGTTGAATGGCACAACTCACCACAGCCAATTCGCCACAGCCAACTTGCCACAGTCAACTCACTGTGGGACAACTCAACATAGGCAACTCATCATGGGACAACATGCTGTGGACAATTCAACAATTTAATTTTATCATTTAAAATAATTGTAAAAATATTTTAAATTTTGTCATTCACTTTTCATTTTGTCCCTCCTCTGTCCATCCTTTCTTTAATGATTCTATCTCATTATTTGTTCAATATTATTCTAACTCTTGCCCACAGTGAGTTGGGCATGGTGAATTGTGTTGCAATGAGTTGATTGCAGCAAAATGGCCATGGTCAGTTGGCGATGTGAGTTGGCAAATTGGCAGATACCCCTTTGGAAGATAGACCCAAGGATCTTGACTGACTTGAACATTGTGCCCTATCAAATAAGATACAGTTAAGGGATTAAAAAAGTAAGGTCTTGCACCAAACGATCATGTATAGAATTGGTAGTATGGGCTGGAAGGGACCTTGGAGGTTTTCTAGCCCAGCCCCCCAAATTATTTAATTGAATTGTTCATAATGTTTTAAACTTTAATTTTAAACATTTCTGCTTTGAAATACCTATAAAATTCACCAATTATACATAGACAAGCTTGCTGATTTTGCCAGACATTTAATCATACTTTTGCCTGCATCTCAGTTTTCTAAACAAAATGAACATTATTAATTAATTTATTATACTTTTATAGTACACCATAACCAGTGCCCCATGAGCAGATCAAAGTAACATAAAGGTTTAAAATAGTAAAAAAATAACAACAAATATTACAAGAAAGCATAAGAGTCATAAATCTATATAAGAACCACTGTTGTAGTATAATGCCAGCACAACAATGCAAATATCAACATGCTGCGGAAAATTGGACTAACTTAGTCCAGAACAGGACATATGTTGATGGGAAGAAGGCAAGGAAAGAAATGTATTTACTGCATTATTCAAAATTAACTCCATTATTTCTGTCAGCAGGAGAAAATGTCTAGATGTCACCATTTGCAGGAAGGCTGCTAGGGCAAAGCCTCACTCTTGGTTGGCAGCAGTGTAGTGAAAGAATTAAGGTTAGATTTTATAGCAATAGCATTTAGACCAGAGGTTGTATTCTGCTGGTTTGCCCTGATTCAGGCAAACCAGTAGTGATGGCGGCAGGAGGCTCCACCCCACCATGTCATCAAAGAAGCGGGGCGTGCGAGTGAAGCAGTTCCGAACTGGTAGCAAAGATTACAGAGCCGAGGTGGCACAGTGGTTAAATGCAGCATTGCAGGCTACTTCAGCTGACTGCAGTTCTGCAGTTCGGCGGTTCAAATCTCACCGGCTCAGGGTTGACTCAGCCTTCCATCCTTCCGAGGTGGGTAAAATGAGGACCCGGATTGTTGTTGGGGGCAATATGCTGACTCTGTAAACCGCTTAGAGAGGGCTGAAAGCCCTATGAAGCGGTATATAAGTCTAACTGCTATTGCTATTGCTATTGCTATTGCTACAGCATTTCATGTCTGATACCGCTTCATAGTGCTTTATAGCCCTCCTAGTGGTTTTTACAGAGTGAGCATATTGCCCCCAACAATCTGGATCCTCATTTTACCAACCTCGGAAGGATGGAAGGTTGAGTCAACTTTGAGCCAGTGAGAATCGAACTTCTGGCAGACGGCAGTCAACAGTAGCCTCAGTACTGCATTTTAACCACTGCACCACAACAGCTCTTATACACTAGATTTTCTTCCATCTCAATCCAGTGGCATCCCATCTGCCTAGAACAATTGGCCCTGACAGTGGCATGCAATTTTAGTATTCATAAGAAGCATAGAAATAGGACTTAGACTTATACACCATTTCACAGTGCTTTACAGCCCTCTCTAAGTGGTTTACAGAGTCAGCATATTTCTCCCAACAATCTGGGTCCTCATTTTACTGATCTTGGAAGGATGGAAGGCTGAATCAACCTTGAGCTGGTCAAAATTGAACTGCTGGCAGTGAACAATGAATTAGCCCTATAGTACTGTATTCTAACTATCGTGCCAACACAACTCTGCATGGCAGTAGCTGGGCAATGATTTTGAAAACTGGTAACCTTCTAGGATTGTTCTTAAATTTAAGAACAATCCTAGATTGTGCAGAGTTGTGTTGACACAATGGTTGAAGATTAATACTAAGATCTTTAATTGGCATCCAAAACTGTTAGTCTTGCCTGGCTTAAATTCAGTATTTTGTCTCATCTTGTTACTGTTATATTTTACTTGATCTAAAATTTGGCAGGATTCAGAAACTTGCCTAGGTATGCCAATTTGAGTAAAGGAGACTTGTCAGCTAGAGATTTTTAACTCAGAGCAATCATTGCTTTTTACTTCTGTGGCAGCTCTGAGGAATCGCTGAATTCGTCTGAAAATGACTGGAGTAACAGACTGGCACAGGGTAATCTCCTTTAGCATAAAAAGGCCTCTAGGAGTCTCATTTTTCTTATTTCTAGACTGAAAGGCACAAACCTAATTACTCATCCGAGAGCAAGGCTTTACTGAGGCTGTCTTCAGTCTGAGTTTGCAGCCTTAAATGGTAAGCCTTGCTCCGGGCTGCAGTGAGAGGTGGAGGGGGGGGGTGCTCCCCCGCCCCTTCAGCACATTGCAACAGACGCTTTGAGAGCAAATACAACAGAAGTAATTTCTCTCTAGAGTAGTATGAACCCAGTACATTAGGTAAAATTTCCCTACATTTGCCAGAGCAAGACTACAAAATTTCTCCAGTTTTTATTTGTAGAAGATCTGAAAGATGATTGATGACTTCTCTAGTACCGTAAATCTCTGCTCTGCATTAGCAAACAGGTCATTTTCTTCTTCTCTTTTTGGGTCAAAATGATTAAAACCCCTCCATTTTGCAATTGAACCAAATACATTCTTCAGCGCTGCTGGTGCAATCCATCATTTTGCAGTCTCCTGCCCTCAAAAAAATTCAAAGGATATGAGTATTTTGATCGCTCTAATTTTAAAATAAAATAGGAAATATTGCCCTATTCTGCTGGAAAGGAACTGCAGAGTTGGTAGGAGACAAAGTAGCAGATGTCCCAAAGGTGCTTTTTAAAGAGGCGACTGGACCTGCATGAAGTCCGAGAAAGTCCAACTGCCTCTTGAAAAAAGCACTTTTGTGACAAACACGACCTGGATGACTGAGAATCTCCATAAAAACTAGCAGGTGCTTTTTAAAATAGCTGTACCTACCCCTCAAGTGAAGGGCCAAGCGGCTGAAAACTTTTGAAGTACACAAAATGGCACAGTTCTTATGTACAGATGGACATTATTATCTTTTCTATTTCTAGAAAATGAAAGGACTGGTGACTTGAGAGACCGCCTACTGCCAATTACCTCCACTAGACCGATAAGATCGCATAGATTAGGCCTCCTCCGAATTCCATCAGCTAGCCAGTGTAGACTGGCAGCTACCCGGAGGAGAGCCTTCTCGGTGGCTGCTCCGACCCTCTGGAACGAACTCCCCGTGGAGATTCGGACCCTCACCACCCTCCAGACCTTCCGCGCTGCGCTTAAAATCTGGCTGTCCCGGCTGGCCTGACTCTAAAGACTCTAACCCCTACTCGAATTGTATGACTGTTGTGTTCTTAAATAAGGTAGTGTTTTCATGTTGTAAATTGTTTGTCCTCCCCCCCCCCCACTTTGAACTGTGAGCCGCCCTGAGTCCCTCCAGGGAAAAGGGCGCCATACAAATAAAGCGAAACTGAAACTGAAACTGAAACTTGGAAGTGTGTCTATCTGTTTAATTTAGAACAATCGCTTTCAAATTTGGCAACTGGGTGGGGAATTCTGGACGTCCACACATTTCAAAGTCCACACGTCTCCAGTTGCTTTTGAAAAAGCACCTTTGGGACAACCTTGACCTGAATGCATGTGACTCTCCATAGATGCACATCTCAAAGTCTCCAAGTTTGAAAAACACTGATTTTAAAACATGCAGGTAAAGGAGGCTCAAGCACCCTGTTTTTTATTCCAGAAAAATAAGACAGAAAAACTCACCTGGAACCCTGCCTAACTAGCTACTTTTAAATTGAAAAGTAAAATGGAGCATATTATAGGACCACTGCAGTGGTGGGTTTCAAATAATTTAAGAACTGGTTCTCTGCCCTAATGATCAGCAGGGTAGGTAGGGCTTGGTGGTCATGTGACTGGGTGGGCATGGCCAACTCAACATCACTCACATTAATGGGCGCTTCACTTTAGCTGTTCCAATGTAATAAGGGTTAACTAGAGAGGCAGTTTCTGTAAGCAGGGCAATAAAGATTAGGCTAGAAACAACACCACAATGTTTCCTTCCTGCCTTCCTTATAGGATTAGCCCTGTAAAGTGGAAAAAAACAAAATGAGATTTCTTCCAACAACCGATTCTCCAAACTGCTTAGAAAGTTACCAACCGGTTCTCCCGAATAGGTGCGAACTGGCTGAATCCCACCACTGAACCACTGGTAGTCCTTGACCCATTGCAACATCCCTACAGTCATGTGATCAATATTTGGATGTATTGATCAGCCTATATTTACGTTGGTTGCAGTCTCTCAAGGTCATGTGATTGCTATTTGTGCCCTCGGCAAAGCAACAGCCACAGTGATGCACTCAACATCCGTGGCAAAAAAAGTCATAAAATTGTGCATGACTTAACAACTGTGTTGCTCAGCAACAGAAATTCTAGTCACAACTGTGGTCATAAGTTGAGGACCACCTGCGCTTAATCTGAACAAACAAATTACTATCTGCTTTTTTTAAAAATAATGATTTTGTTTTGCAAGAACTGACCGCGTTTCCTAAATTATTCTGGTAGATTGTTTAATCAGTGCTGTAATTAAATACCTGTAAAAATATTTGTACTTGTGGCTGTTGATTTTGCTACAGTCAAGCATTAAGTATGGAGCTCTGTAAGTACGCAAGTGGTGTTGAACAGAGGCAAGTCTGCACACGGTGTTGGAAGGTTCTTGTGGTGAATTTTCTTTTTGACTGAATAGCAGGAAGCATCTGTACCTCTCATTATACCTGCTGAAGTTGTTACTTCCTGTGTATCATTTTGTACACATCTGCAAAAAACCTCTGCAAAAAAATTGTTCTATTGCTAAATCCAGCCTTAGATTCATATCAAGGCCCATTTGAGGCTTTTTGTTGCCCTAAGGAGCATAGACTGGCACATTTCAGAAAATTGTCCAAATATCTTGAATGTATCATTATTCTTGGAATAACACATAGGGGGCTGAATTAAGATTCTTTTTCAGATCTCAGTTTACCCATGAGGATATTTGAATGAGTCCGTCTTCCTTTCTCTTCCTTGGCCCCATCTGATTAAAAGAGAAACTCAACTTCTGTGAATTTTCACTGTGCCATATTGAAATCTGGATCAATAGTTCGTATGATTGAAACATTTGCTAGATTTTTTTTTTCTGGAAGTCACTGATTTTTTTTTTGGTAACATGAACTTCTGTTTAAGACTGACCCTATCAGTGCTTCTGGCTTAAAAAAACAATAACTCAAGGAAGAGATACAAGAATAATATACATAATTGTATAGTATAGTGCATATGCTGATTTTCACATTTTTTTTTTCTGAGAATGTAGGAGGATTTTGTTGTTTTAAAAATTGTAGTCTTCAATTGTACTGTCTTCCTCTAGAGCAGTGATGGTGAACCTTTTGTGGCTCCTGTGCCAAAAGTGGGGGGAGTGCAGGGGAGGTCGTGCACGGGCATGCCACACCCATAATGCTATGCACACCACACACCCACTGCACACACATGTGCCCGCGACCAGCGCCCCTGCTTTTGGCTCTGTTTTTTCACCCTCCCCAGACTCCAGAGGCTTTCTAGGAGCTTGGGGAGGGCTAAAACAGCCTGCCCGCCCCCTCGGATGCCCTCCAGAGGCCTCAGGAGCTTCCCTAAAACCTCCGGAGGACAGAAAATGGACCTATGGGGAACCCGGAAGTTCGGGAATGGTGACTTCCGGTTTGTCCATAGGGCCGATTTTTGACCTTCGGAGCCTTCGTGAGGTTTCCCTGAAGACTCTGGAGGGCAAAAAATGGATCTCCAGAGGGTGAAAAATGCCTTGCGTACCTTGACAAATTTATTTATTTATTATTTATTAATTAGACTTATATACTGCTTCATAGGGCTTTCAGCCCTCTCTAAGCGGTTTACAGATTTTTAGCAAATTGAGTCAGCAAATTGCCCCCATAGTCTGGGTCCTCATTTCACCCACCTCGGAAGGATGGAAGGCTGAGTCAACCTTGAGCCAGTGAGATTTGAACCGCTGAACTGCAGATAACAGTCAGCTGAAGTGGCCTGCAGTACTGCACCCTAACCACTGCGCCACCTGTGGCACACGTGCCATAGGTTTGCCATCACAGCTCTAGAGGTAAAATTGAAGAATTGACTGTTTCAATATTAACTGAGAGGGAATAAACATATAATTTTGTTATAGTAGGTTTTCTTCATCTTCTTAAAATATCTTTAAGATGAAGTAACATGTAATATTTCATTATTATTTAATATATATAAATATATCATTATTATTCATAATATATTTATATATATTAAAAATTTCAAACTGCAGTCAATTATTATATTTTCCTTAGAAATATCACATTGAAAAGTGGAAATTCAGTCATGATTTTTGCCACAAATGGGAGATTGGTGATTGGATACATATTTCCCAGGAAGGTTGGGCCCAACAATCACCTCTTATCTGCACTATTACATCAAATGCTCCAAGGCTTACATTCACATGCGCATGAGGGCAAAAACATCAGATTTTCTCAAATCATGCCTGGCCTGAAGAGAAAGAAATGAAAACAATCACAGCAAAGACCTTTATGTCCCGTTAAAGCCTGAGGCAAGGTGGAATTAGACATCTGATGAAGAAGGCTAAAACACTTGCTACCTGATAATCGTAACTTTTTAATATTGCACCTTTCTGGGCTGTTAAGAAAGTAATCGAGTGATGTTTTCTACACAAGTTTGGAAAGTGATCTGTGGCCACAATCAATGGAACCAGATTGATTACCATGAACAACTGCATGATTCGCTTAACAACTGCAATGATTCAGATAACAACTGTGACAAAAAGATTATAAGATGGAGTACAATTCATTTAACAACTTCCTTGCTTAGTGTGTATGTGTGTATGTGTGTGTATGTAGTGTTACATTTTTTCTGATAAAGAAATGAAGGGAGACTAGTATAGATCTATTTCAATCTATTTAGTTCTTATCAGCAAGCCATACGCTTACTGGGATTCGAACTTGGGCTGCTTACATATTAGGCGGTTGTATTAACTTCTAAGCCACAAGTTCTCCTCCCTTTATCAGCTGAGCCAGGGGAAAGATTAAATGTTTTTTTCTTCTGTCAGAGCACCTGGTCTACCCAAATATGGGAGGGAGCTTACTGCTTCCCTTTCGCCTTTCAGCCCCACTCCAGGAGCCTTCCAGGTAGTTGCTTTCACAACAAACTATTTTGTGTTACATTTTTGTTGATAAAGAAACGAAAGGAGACTAATATAGATCTATTTCAAGCTATTTAGCTCTCATCAGCTTATATATATACATTCTATAAATTTTACCTGAGGGAAAGTGCATGCCACTTTGCCTAGCTTCCCTCCTCCTGTGGTTTTCAAACCTGTAGTCAGTGAAGTTCAGCTGGATATTTGCATAGCTTTATCCATCTGTGTAAGTGTGGGGGTCCTGGGGAGGAAGTCATTCCCCGTTCCCCAACAGCTGGCTCTAAAGCTAGGCAAAAGTGCAGCTTCATTGACTACAGGTTTGAAAAGACAACATGGCTCCTCCTGCAATCAAACTAGACTTGGAGAGGGAACGCTCAAGCAAGCACTGAAGAGACCATTGAGGAGGAGGCAGGAAGCCAGGCAAAGGGGCATGCTGTAGCACACACACTTTCCCTCAGCCCCTTTCTTTCGGAAGGCTCCGATAGGCTCCCCTCTGGCTTCTCTGCCTCTTCTCTCACCCCAGCCTGCCAGCATTCCAGGCATTTCCCACCTGGACAGCATGCTCACTTATAAAGCTCTTCATGGTATTGGACCTGGGTACTTGAGAGACCGCCTGCTGCCAATTACCTCCACTAGACCGATTAGATCCCACAGATTAGGCCTCCTCCGAATTCCATCCGCCGGCCAGTGTCGACTGGCGACTACCCGGAGGAGAGCCTTCTCTGTGGCTGCTCCGACCCTCTGGGACGAACTCCCCGTGGAGATTTGAACCCTCACCACCCTCCAGGCCTTCCGCAAAGCCCTTAAAACCTGGCTGTTCCGACAGGCCTGGGGCTAAAGAACCGTTGCCCCTGTCTCGAATGGTATGACTACTGTGTGTTTTAAACCATGTATTGTTTTGTGTCGTTTTTAATTTTGTCTGTATCCCCCCTTTCCTGGTTTTGAGTTGTGAGCCGCCCTGAGTCCCCTTCGGGGGAAAAGGGCGGCATATAAATAAAATCAACATTCAAACATACATTCATGCTGCATTTGCATGCTGGAGGTGTTTGGAGGAGGTGTTTGGGGAAAGGGGGAATGGCAGAGGAGCTGCTTTCAAGCCATTGGGAGAGATATCCAACCCAACTTCTGTGTGTGTGTGTGTGTGTGTGTTTGAGAGAGTGAGAGATGGGGAGGGACAGAGGGATGGAGAGAGGGAAGAAAGAGGGGAAGGGAGAAAGAAAGAGAAAGAGAAAGAAAAAGAAGGAAACTTCTTTCACAAAAGAGAAAAACAAATGTTGTCGCTTTAAATCAGAACTGAGCATGCCTGGCTGTGGAATTCTGGGAGTTGAAGTCCACAAATCCTAGTGCTAAAACCTTTAAATTGAAGATTTAAAGGTGCAGGAAACAACAAATTGGTTATATGTTATATGGTTTTATGTTTTTGAAGTTTTGGGGTTTGTGCAATATGGGCTTTGTGTTTCTAAAAGTGATTCCCTGCTTGTGAATGGAGCCAAACTTTCTCTAAGGTCATTCTCTCATTATCTCTATCTGGCAGGAATGCAAAATGAGCCTCGGGCAGTTTTCTTTGTTAGCAGAAAGAAAGAAAAGCAGCATAGCTATTTAGGGCTAGAAGGCTACTCGGAGGTATAATACAATACAATAGCAGAGTTGGGACATTGGGGGTCTTCTAATCCACCCCCCCCCCCCCCCCCGCCTAGGCAGGAAACCCTACACCACTTCAGACAAATGGCTATTCAACATCTTCTTAAAGACTTCAGTGCAGGGGCATTCACAACTTCTGGAGGCAAACTGTTCCACTGATTAATTGTTCTACCCTCTGTAAGAGAGTCTTCCAGCAGCCAGCTCACAACCATAGAGTGCACTCCTAGAGCGGCCGCTGCTGGAAGACTCGGCAGCTGAGTTTTGGAGTTTGAAACTGGAGAAGACGTTATGCTCAGAGCGTGGCGGCGGCTGCTGCAGGGAGAGCTGGGCCCGGACATGTTGAGGCTAGGAGGCATGCCTGCTGGGGGTGGAACAGCCGCTCGTCCAACCCCATTCACTGAACTAGGGGGTATCCCTAATGTGCCAAGCCGCAGGAGCTGGGGAGCAGGCAGAGCGCCACATGGCTTGGTGCCTTAGGGATACCCCTTAGGTCAGTGAATGGTGCTCTGCCCGGCTGGAGAGGGGGTTTGCCGGGCGGTTGCTCGTGAGCTTGGTCACCTCATGGCTGCTTTGCCCCTGAGGCTGTGTCCGGCTCTTTGGGAGCCAGTTCGCAAGTGAGCAGCCATCCAGCAATTGGTATATAGACATTTGAGTCCATTTTGATTGACCCTGTGTTTACTGTCTACATAACCTGTGTTATGCTTGACTGCCCCTACTTTCTTGTCACTTGTATGATTTATGCACATAGTATGGCACTCACTATTAAATGCTTGGTTTTGATTAAATGCTTGGTTTTGGCAATCTAGTCCAAGCCCCTACTGTGGTAGGAAACC
This sequence comes from Thamnophis sirtalis, assembly GCF_051295495.1. Taxonomy (NCBI): domain Eukaryota; kingdom Metazoa; phylum Chordata; class Lepidosauria; order Squamata; family Natricidae; genus Thamnophis; species Thamnophis sirtalis. The sequence continues at coordinate 20,005,461 of NW_028261384.1, read as the reverse complement.
TTACATTGTATGGATTATTTTGGTCTCTTTAACAGAGAGGAAAATTGCCAGAAAGGCGGAGTTTACAAGGACAAGGCTGCCATGCAGAGGAAGGCAGAGATAGTCCTTGATTTATGACTTCAATTGAGCCTAAAATTTTGGTTGCTAACAAGAACGTTGTTAAGTGAGCTTCACCACATTTTACCCAAACCATGATATCTCCTGGTGAATGACATCAAGTTGGTCACTCTCACCCAGTCACATGACTACCAAGCCACTCCCACCTGGTCACATGACTGCCGAGCCACTCCCACAAAATGGGCCACACCTATAGAATAGGTTCTAAAAAATTTAGAAACCCACCAGTCATTATACAGAGATAGATAGAGATAGATGGATGATAGATACACACACATACACACATACATCAACTGTTTCGGGTAAAACAGTTTTTATCACACTATTTAATTCAGTGTTTCTCAACCTTGGCAACTTGAAGATGTCCGGACTTCAACTCCCAGAATTCCCCAGCCAGCAAATCCTGGCTGGGGAATTCTGGGAGTTGAAGTCCGGACATCTTCAAGTTGCCAAGGTTGAGAAACACTGATTTAATTTATAAATAGTGTGATAAAAAACCATTTTTCAAAAAGCAGACAAGGAAAAATAGATGTGGCCACAACAAATATTAAATTTAATTAAAATGTGCTTCACATTATCTGAGATTAATTAAATGCAGTTAGTATGATTATTTCTTATAATACTCCCCCCCCTCCCCAAATCCATTTTGGTGGCAACTTTTGCATAGGTTCTGGGAGTGGCAGCCAAGTATTTTATCCAAGCAGATGAACACATATACCAAAACCTTTTATGTAGTTGAGCTTTGTTTCTTTGTTGATTTCCGGCAGCATTAGACTTCTAATTTTTCATTCCTTCCAAACCAGTGGAATGTTATAAATACATTTTGTAAAGAGAGGCAGGACTGTCTGTGAAGGAGAATTTTGAAGATAGGACAGAACAGGTTTAAATTTGATATGCAAGAGAAAATTGAGAAAAGAATGTTCAAATTAAAAATGGCCCAGAACTGACGAGTTCTGTACAAAATATTTCCCAAGGGATATTTAATTGGGCCACGAATTGGGATTTAAAGATTGCTTTTTCCCTCCTAAGTTCCTGTCTTTCCCGTGTCCTGAATTCTGAGCAGAGCTATTTTTAAAGATTTGGAAAGAATTATGAAAACTACACTTTGCTGGCTTAACTACCTTGTTTATTATCTTAAGATTCCAGATATTGAAAAATGTTGATGAGACTGAAACTTGTTGCGTCCTTCTGGCCTTTTTAGTTACTTCTCTCCATATAACACAGTTAATTCTGCATTTTTGAATTGTCCAATATTGCTACCTGCATTTTATGCCACTAAAATATCAAGGAAAACTAAGTAAGTCCAATTGAGTGAAGCGATTCTCCAAAGCACCTGAGGGCAGGACAAGAAGCAATGGGTGGAAACCAATCAAGGAGAGAAGCAACCTAGAATTAAGAAGAATTTCCTGACAGCTAGAACAATTAACCAGTGGAACTACTTGCTTGTGAATGTTCAAACATTGGAAGTTTTTAAGTTTTAAAAAGTCTGAAATGATATAAGGTTTCCTGCCTAAGCAGGGGGTTGGACTTGAAGACCTCCAAGGTCCCTTCCAGCTCTGTTAATCTATTCTATATTCCACTCTAAGAGTGCTTCCAGATGGAACAGTTCCTAGATATAACCTGTTCAAAAAGATACTCTTGATATTTCCTCCCAAACAGAATTTGATGAGAAAAAGAAAGTCTGAAAAAGTGGAAAGCTTTGCTTATTAAAGCCATCACAAACATCTCCCCACCTCCATAAAATACTGTTTGTGAAGCAACTGCATAGAAAATGCCTTGGCTTCTAGTAAGCAAACAGGCAGATTGGTTGCTTCAATCAGCAAGTCCATTTAAGGAACCGGTGAAGGAGCTTGGCCATAAAACTTCATAAGCAGAACTCCTCGGATTCCTATGAACAGGCTGGCGGGAGCTCCCTCTCTTTCTTGGATTAATGACAAAAACAGCCAAGAAGGCCACTAAAGCCAAGGCATTCTTTCCCCTCTGGGAAACTCGAAATTAATTTAAGACTTCACACTGGTAGTTCAACCAATCTGTGTATTTACTCATCTCCTATTCCTGCCCCCTGTTCTCCCAATGGGAAAGCTAAAGGGAGCATATTTTTTGCCTGGGACATTCTTTCACTCCCAAAATAGCATTGAACTCCTTTGTTTTAATAGATGCTGGAAGAACATAATTGAACTTCCTGTTTTAATTTCTGCCTCTTAAACTTTTCTTCTTGATTTGTACTGTACCTGTTCAGATGGCATTGGCTAATTTGTTCTGTTGGGAGGGTGTAGTATGGAAATGTGAGAGTGAGATCTCTGAATGCCTAGAAAAATGAAATAAGCTGGGAAATATTGAAGAGGCAGAATATTATATTTCCCTGGATCAGAAATGGAGAAACATGTTTTAGGTAGGAAACAGACTCACTCTTAATAGCCCCCACCTTTGTCATTGGGCCATTAAAATGCCTGAGCCAGTCTATTCTACATAACGAAGATCTCCCCCTTCAGCTCCAGGGTGATGGGATTAAGGCAAGATGGTATTAGCCCTTTACCCATCTCACTACAGGGCACCTGGGAACACAACCAACTTGGGACTCAAAAGACACACAACCTACAAAATTGGCTGAGATCCCACCCCCACCCCTGGCAGTCTGATAACCAATCAGAGTACATTTCTTACACAGGAACAGGAAACAGAGAGGTGGGGCAGAGAGTATAAAAAACTCAGGAACTCTCAGCAACCCCTTTTTCTCTCTCTTTTCTTCTTCACCCAACATCTGGAAGCATATGACCCCCCCTCCCTTTCTGTTCAGGAACTCAAGCCATGTGATCCTGTCTGCCATTAAACCATCTTTCCAAGCAGCCTCCATGTTTCCAGTGTCTTTTCCCCCACTTGGAGCTGAAGCCAGATGGACATTTCTTCCAACACTTTGTTGTGATGTCATAAAAGCTTGGTCAGAATAAAGTTGGAAGGGACCTTCAAATCTTCTAGTCCAGTCCCTGCTTAAGTAGGAAACTCTATCCCATTTCAGACAAATGTTTGTTCAATATTTTATTAAAAACCTCCATTGATGAAGCACCCACAACTTCTGAAGGCAAGTTCCACTGGTTCATTGTTCTCACAGCCAGGATTTTTTTTTCTTAGATTGGTTCTCTCCTTGATTAGTTTCCATCCATTGTTCTGCCTTCAGGTGCTTTGGAGAATAGATTGACCCTCTATTAAACTGTTAGCATCAAGTTTTCCCTAGTCCTTCTTTTCACTAGACTAGACCTATCCAGTTCCTGTAATTGTTCTTAATATGTTTTAGCCTGCAATTCCTTAATCATCTTTGTTGCTCTTCACTGTACTCTTTCTAGAGTCTCAACATTTTTTAATATGATGACCACTCTGCGTCTTGAAAAAAATCAACGTTAATGCAAATTTGAAGATCTACCTAAAGTCCTTAAATGCTTAAGTATTCCATATAAGTTTCTTGAAACACTTTCTTAATTAAAAATATGTAATTTTAACTGACAAATTGATTGGAAATATGCAGAGATATATTCCCAACTGACTTGGAATACATCAGAATAGGGAAGGCTATTCTAAAATCTTTTAATTCATATTGAAAAGTTTCAGAAAATTGGAAATCAAAATGAGTTGTCTGGCAGTGTTCCTGCAGGAAGACAAGATGATGATCTTGATGGAAATATGCAAGAACTATCCCAGAGACAAAAGGGGATTAAATGCTTTTTGAGTTCAGAACTATGAGCTAATATTTAAGAGCAATTCAGGTTCCTCTCTAATTTACTGAAGTGTAAGAAAAAGAAGGAGGAGGTATAGCACAGTAAGATTTGCAAGCTATTCTCAATAAAAGTCTTTGGGAATTCTCAGTTATCTGGAATCGTGTTTGTCCCAAAGATGCTTCCCCCATCCCTTCAAAAGGAAACTGGACCTTCTTTGCTTTTTCTTGAAGACATTTTACTTCTCATCCAAGAAGCTTCTTCAGTTCACTGAAGAAGCTTCTTGGTTGAGAGCAAAATGTCTTAATGAAAAACTAAGAAAGTCCAGTTGCCTTTGAAGGAAAAAAAAAAAGCATCCTTGGGATTCTCAGTTTTTTAAAAAAGTAATATTAAACTCCCTTTTGATTTCTTGGTCTTCATAACTTTCCAATTGTTATTTCCATTCCACCCTATGTACTGCAGAATCATATGTAATTATTGTTCTACTCAGAGATACCAAGTATAAACAAAATTTTGCACATGTGACAAGATTTATATTCGGTAGCATTCATTATATGTACAGTAGATTCACTGAATTTCTTGAAGTATTCTTCAGAGCATTTTTTATAGTCTCAAAATCAAAAATAGTCCTCAAATTATGGCCACAGTTTGGACCAGAATTCTGACTGCTAAACAACAGTCATTAAGCAAGTCATTATGTGATTGGATCCAATTTTATGAACATTTTTTTTTTATCATAGTTGTGAAGTGAATCATAAGATCATTACTGTATGTGAATCACACAGTGGCAAAGTGACTTCCACACTTAATTTTCCTTGTCAGAAGCTGACTGGGAAGTCATAAATTGTGATAACCCGATTGCAAGATGCTGCAGTCATTCTAAATGTGAATCAGTTATCAAGAATCCAAATTGTGAGTATGTGACTGCAGGGGTGGTGCAATATTTGTAACTTTTTTTTGAAAAGTTTTTATTTTATTTTAATTGAACAAAAACACACAAAAAAAGAATCATCCTTCATTACATCTTGTAGAAAGTGTGTCGATTGATTACAGATAACTTTCATGTATTTCTTCCACAGTCATTACTTATAGTTCATATTAGATTATACACTTTAAGTCAAAAATCTTTGTATATCTTACTATCAATGTACCACAATTCTCATTTGACTACAATTATTTGAATGTGCTTTTGCCTCACATCATACTAAAAGACACAACCACATAATGGCATTCATTAGCTATTTCAAAAATCCTCCAATAACATTACACCTTTATAACATATTCTAAGCAAAAGTCAATTAATGAAGTTTCTAAACCTCTCCCCCTTTCCCCCCAACTCACTGTTTAGAGTTTGTATCCAAGTTGCTTTTGCCAATACCAGAGCATGTATATATTATTAAACAATATCCATTGACATTTCCTTGTTGTTATAATTGGCCAAAAATCATTTACTATTTACATCCCGCCTCCTCTCGTCAGACCCAAAAAACATTACACCTTTATGACAAGATCTAAATAAAAAATTGTTAATAAAATTTATAGGTCTTTTTCCCAGATCGCAATTTGCAATTTATATCCAAATTTCTTTTACTAGTTTGCCAGTACATGTATATATCACTAAGCTGTATCCATTATCATTTCATTATTGTTATTATAGTTAATTATTTGTTCATGAATAAACATTTAATAATAATCTAAAACAATCTAAGAACTAACTGAATTCCTACTTATTGATCACCAAAATTAACTAATTTTTTATTATCAACTTTCATTGTCAACCTGTATCTTTCCAGTAACAAAACAGTCTTATCTCTCTTGCCAATTGTGGTGTCAGCCTTCTTTTTATCTCCTTTATAAGGTTTTTATAGACTTCTCTCCACACTTTGTTGCTTGAACGATCTCTCAGGTAATCTCGTTGCCCTTCAGCTGTTATTAAAATTAGCTTGTTTTTGGTTGTCAATCATGCTTCTGAAAAAAATTCTCTTCTTAAATCCATCATCATTATCCTTTTTCTTCTTCTGTATCTTGGAATCTGGGGTAGAGTTCCAGTTCGTTGAATTCTTTTTTCCATATTCCCTTCTTTCCAATTTCACCCACATTTGCTCCATTAATAAATTCATCTATTGTCTTGTCTTTATCTTCTATGTCTTTATTCTCCCCTTTAATTTTTGGGGCTCCAACCCCTTCATCTTTTGCTGTGAAGAACACTAGTCTTTCCAACTTCTCAATTCTCCCATATCCTTCCAATAGATTTTGAATTCCAGCCAAGCTATTTTGGAATTTTAAGGTTTCCTCATCTGAAGATTGATCCATGTTTCCAAAAAAGGAGGGAAAAAAACTAATAGCCACTGCCACTCTAGCCTTCCAGCCTCTTTTATTTTTTTTTATTTTAGGTTAGCAATAGCAATAGCAGTTACACTTATATACCCCTTCATAGGGCTTTCAGCCCTCTCTAAGCGGTTTACAGAGTCAGCATATTGCCCCCAACAACAATCCAGGTCCTCATTTTACCCACCTCGGAAGGATGGAAGGCTGAGTCAACCCTGAGCTGGTGAGATTTGAACAGCCGAACTGCAGAACTGCAGTCAGCTGAAGTAGCCTGCAGTGCTGCATTTAACCACTGCGCCACCTCGGCTCCTAGGTTGACTTAAACACAACTTCTTTTATGCTCTTCAAAAGAGAAGGGTTCTGTTTCCCCCCACTTTCTCTCCCCTGCCAAAATAGTTCTCAAAAGCACCTGCAAAAACAATTCGTCCCCTTTGCTCTTTATCAGTTTCTGTAAACAAGTTGCAAACTCTGCAGCTACAGAGTCAGTAAGATCAAAGAAGAAAAGAGAAAAGGTACATTGTTTCAAAAACTTCAGCCTCTAACCTCCAAGTGGCATTGTTGCTACTTTTCACTTTCTAATATTTATCTCTGGCTTATAGGAAACAAAGTTCTTTAAATTTATTTAATGAAATTTAATAACAAGTAGTAGTAAGAATTGTTAAAATAAAAATGAAGGTTTTAATCCAGAAGTCAAAAACTAAAGCAACAAAAAGCAGAATAAAAAAATTTATTTGTTCATTTTAAGAGGAGAAACGTTGCGAGCACTTCAATCCACAAAGTATAGTTACAAAGAAAAAAAAAGCTTTCCAAGGCAATCCAATATAAGTTAATATCGCCACTTAATTCTTTTGCTTAAGGATCTAATTTGGGCAGTCTTTCCCAAAATAGAAAAAATACCTCACCAGATGGACTCACTTTCTCTTTTCATTTCCTTCCGGAATCATCCTGACTTCATCGGCCTGAGGCTGCCTATTTACCACTGGCTTGAAGAGCTTCCCTTGGGTTAATCAGGGACTTTGCGATGTCCTTGAGACCAGCAAGTGTTCGTCTTCCTGATCACCATCTCTGTGGGATAGTTTAGGTCCAAATGGACTGTCCAGCGGCAAAAGTATTAATGGCGGTCTCGGAGTGTCGAGACCGCACATTGTAACATCACGATGTTGGCTCCTCCTTCCAATATTTGTAACTTTTGGGTATCAGTTGTAACAACTTTTTGCAAAGTTGTCGTAACTTCAAACTATCATTAAATGTATAGTTATAAGTTGATTATATAATAATTACAAAGCTTTAGAAATACCCCAAATAAGATGTAGTATTATTATTATAGTTTTTTTTCATCCAACAATCTTCATAAATTGAAAATCTTGTGCAATATGATTCTAGTTTCCCAAAACATTGAACCTCTTGTTCACTCAAAAACAGCTATATTACCCTTATACTTTTTAAATATAATCAGAATAAATTGCATTTAGCTCTGTTCATTTATATTATAAATCAACAACAATATTTGCTCTCAGGGTTATAATATTTATGAAAAATACCCCTTGCCTCCAAGGTATAATGATTTCAGGTGCAAAAAATCAGGAATCCGGGTTATTCAAATCAGTACAATTTATTCCATGCTGCCTCTAAATCAGTGGCAGTCAACCTGGTTCCTACCATCTACTAGTGGGCGTTCCAGCTTTCATGGTGGGCGGTAGGGGTTTGCTGTAACTCTGCTTTATAAATTTTACAAAGTAAAGTTACTTCCCTACTTTATAAACAACCATTACTGTGGAACCAGTGGGCGGTTAGAAAATTTTACTACTAACAGAGATACAAAAGTGGGCGGTAGGTATAAAAAGGTTGACTACCCCTGCTCTAAACAAAAATCTGAACTACTAATGGTCAAGGCAAATTGGAGGTAGATAAGAGTCAATGGAATTCAAAGCGGTCTGGCTTAGATCTCTTGTGGGCACAATGGGACTCTAAACTGATGACATGCTTGACTCCTCCCCTCGGGCTCTGCTTGATTATCTCCTATAGATGATTAGTGAATGTTATTATTGGTTTATATTAGGATTATATGATATACCTAAAAGGGCATTTAATACATTTTCAATGAAAGTAATTCATACTAGGGCAGATGTACTTCATTTGGTGACTAGTTTGCATTAGTGTTGAATGGAAAGAACTCTTATTATATACACATTAGTTCTTGTACAAGGAAAGAATAAATTAGAATGCATTTAAACAATGTGCTTGTTTAATTCAAAAGCGCTGAATTCTTAACATAGCAGTTAAACCAGTTTAGAGCAGATGCTGTTAAAAACAGCACACTCCTTATCTTTCTACGTACTAATAATATAAGATTACAAGTGCTGGGCTGCCGGAATACAGATAACCATTAGAAAACCATAGAGAATTAAGAAAAAGTTTTTTATCTTTCTTTGCTGCTATCTAATGGTCTGGATATTTGCAACCTCAATTTATAAACTCTAGATAATGATAATCTTGTAAGCATTATGAACATGTGAATATGGGTGATATGATTAATAATCACTGGAGGATATGCTCAATTGTATTGTATGCTTAAATTTTAATAGTAATTTCAAGCAATATAGAATTTTTTTTTTCAAGTTTAAATGAAAATTACATCTTAAATATGAGTAATATTTTCCCCTTATTAATTGGGTGTACCTAGAGACTATCCAGCTTTTAAGCATATCAATCTGGCAGAAATGCAAAAATCCTCATCAGAAGCAACTCTAACAGTTAATTAAATGTATATTCAGAAGGCAAGCTAGAGGTCAAACATGAGTTTTCAAACAAAAAGCAAGCAGCCTGAGGAATGAAGGCAAACTTCCAGTGGTTGAAAGGCAAAAATCCAGGAAGAATGCAGGGGCAGAATCCAGTATACAAATATTTGTTTTGATTCTAAGTAGATTTAGATTAGATTTAGATTTATTTTATTTGTATGCCGCCCTTTTCCGGGAGGGACTCAGGGCGGCGAACAACTCAAGGGGGGAAAGGGAACATAGAACACAATACAAGTAATTAAAATAACCAAGAATCACACAGCCACACAGGTCGAGAGGGGAGGGGAACTCATCAACCCCAGGCCTGCCGGCACAGCCAGGTTTTGACGGCTTTCTGGAAGGCCTGGAGAGAGGTGAGGGTCCGAATCTCTGCAGGGAGTTCATTCCAAAGGGCCGGAGCTGCCACAGAGAAGGCCCTCCCCCGGGTAGTAGCCAGATGGCATTGGCTGATGGACGGAACCCGGAGGAGGCCAACCCTGTGTGATCTAACAGGTCTTTGGGAGGTAATTGGCAGCAGGCGGTCTCTCAAGTAGGCTAAAATTGAAGGTTTATAAAATCAGAGTTCTGAGAACTTTATGTAATTATCAGATCCCTCCTTATAAGTGAGGTGTTACAGCTAATCCTCAATTTACAATCATTAGTTTAGTTGCCATTTGAAGTTACAATGGCATTGAAAATAGTCACTTATGGATGGTCCTTGCACATGACTATCCTAGCATCTGTACAGTCACTTGATCATAATTTGGTTGCTTGGCAATTGGTGTGAATTTACAATGGTTGTAGTATCCCAGAGTTATGAGATTGCCTTTTATGACTTTCCTAATGGTTTTCGAAAAAGCAAGATCAATGGGGGAAACTGAATTTGCTTAACGACTGTGGTAAAAAGTTGTAAAATTAGACATGATTCACTTAACTGCCTGCTTAGCAATGACAATTCTAGGCCCAACTGTGATATGGAATAGACTGAGGCTACTGGTACTTATAAATGAGTATTTTTATTTAACACACAACTATTTGGCCTTTTGGGGGTTGATTGCCCTGGGAGAACCTCTTAGAATTATCCATTTCTGTAAAATGGAGCTAATATTTGGAAGATCTCCCCAGTTGATGTGGGCTTGGCTCTTTTGACAAGGCTGATTTCAGATGCTGAAAACTGAATTCTTCTAAAGAGCTTTGGTGATATGAGTGGCTACTGTATTGGCTTTTGTTTTTGTTGCTTTTGATTTTGATTGGATCATTCTTTATTTATGGATGACCTTATGTATGTTATTATATGTTTTTATGTTTTGTATCTTGGTTAACTGCCAAGTGCCTTAGCAAGTTACTGTGGCTGTGATTTTACTATTACAGTGACTTAAACCAGTGTTTTTCAACCTTTTTTGTGCAAAGGCACACTTTTTTCATGAAAAAAATCACGAGGCACACCACCATTAGAAAATGTTAAAAAAAATTAACTCTGTGCCTATATTGACTATATATAAAGTAATTTTCCCACGGCACACCTTACACTATGTCACGGCACACTAGTGTGCCGCGGCACAGTGGTTGAAAAACACTGACTTAAACAAAGAAGTAAACATACATACTGTCAAGGCTGGGCTTTCCCGGCTGTAACATATGGCAGTGGAAGCTGCATCTTCAGAAAAGATAAATGAAAAAAAACTTGATGATTTGAATTATGGGGTTAGGAAAAATGTTGAAATGATTATATAAAGGATTCCATGAAAGAGTTCAAATGAAATCAGAATGTTCATGGAAGAACTAATGATAAAGCAAAAAATCAGATATTTTGGACACATGCTATAAACATATCCTGAACATTTTTCCAATGAACAGACTCACTGGAGAAGATTCTTGAAAGGCAATTGAAAAATGAATTGACAGAAAACAAGGCCAGACACTTCATGATGATGCAAACATGAGTTTACTTGAAGAAACAATTACTGGTAGACAGTCCTGATAAAATTAAGACCAATGGGACCTGAAGAATGGGAAGTGACTAATATGAAAAAAAAGAAAGATACAGCTGACATCTTTGCTGAATACTCCACTTCTTGTATGAAGTATTTGAGTCTGTAGATCAAAATCAAAGCTCTGATAGCTATTGTATGCCACCTAGTGTTGAGTTATGAGAAAGTGGGATTGTCAGAATAGGGATCTTAGTATTATAATTGTGTGTATGCATTTATTTCTATCTCTATCTTCAGATATATAATAGATAAGAAGCAGGTAACTTCCCCTTTTGCCTAAAACCAATCAGTTGTTTTAGGAATTGGCAGTTCTTTTTGGCAAAGAACAGGCGTACCAGGTCTGGGTTCAAATGTCTGGAAGATATATAAAGATATGGCATGTCTTCCAATGGGCACATTCAGAGGTGATATTAGCCAGTTCGGAGTGGTTCAGAGAAACCAGTAGCGGAAATTTTGAGTAATGTGAAGTGCGCATTATGTACATGCATGTGTGTGAAGTGCGAGCATGTGCATGAAGCATTATCTCATAGAACCAGTAGGAAAAGATTTGGAATCCCACAATTTAGACACATTAAAAAAAGGTCTGCCACAGGAGAAGCCTACAGAATCAAAAAAATGGAGAGGACATATGGAATGGCCTTGAAGGATAGGAGGAGAAGTCACTACCAAGGCAATGGACAGGTAAGAGGGGCCAGAACCAAGGCCAAGAAAGTAACAGCCTTTCATACAAGCCACAGCCTAATTCACATGAAGATTAAGGGAGGGTGAAGCAAGCATATTCAGACTTGCACAATTGTATTATTATAGCTATTATGAGAAAAGTAGTACTGTTCTGCATGGTGTTGGTTTCCTAGTCTTTCTACCTCGTAGGACTGGCATCACATTTTTCTAGGATGGGCATCCCCAGTCACAAAACATCCAGTTATTGGAAGGCAAAGTTCTTGCCACTTCTTCAGGCTCCCTTCCTTGCTACATGAGAGAATGTGTATTATATACTGTTTAAGTTTAAAATCCTAAAAGTGAAAGCTACTAATTTTTCAAAGTTAAGCATAAAAAATGTGAGCTTTCTTCCGATATTTCAGGATTGCCACATTAAGAATCCCTAGGGAGTAAATGGCAAAACTGAAATAGTAGTTTGTTCTTTAGTTAACTAAGTTACTCAAGGGGTGGCTGCAAAGTTGAAATTGTAAGCAGCTTTTTTATTAGGATAATAATGGAGATAAAAGTGCCTTTTTCCAATGAGCATCAGGGTTCATCAGAAAATGCTTCAGATATTTAGAATAATTATTAGACATCAATTATCCCAATCCCAAACCACTTTTTTCTAACTTGGTGCCAATTCAGATGTCAATCATCTTACACTAATATGCTTCAGGGGTGGTTTGCTGCTGGCATTACTTCCGGTTCAGCACACAAAAATCTTTGCTCTGCATGTGCACCCATTTTCACCTAAAAAGCTTTGTGCATGCACATGTTAGAAAAGGGGAAAAATTACATTTTTGCATATGAAGATTGTTCTGGGCATGCGCAGAATCTAAAATCAAGATGGCGGTGCCAGCAATAAAACCGTTTTGGGGGCATAGCTGGCTGAGTGACTACCTACTTGGCTGAACTGGTAAGAACCCAACTCTATATACTGATAGAATCTGGCTTACAAACATTTGTTTAGCAACTGTTTAAAGTCACAGTGGCACTGGAAAAGTGACTGTTGGAAGAAATGTCCTTCTGGGTTCGGCTCCAAGTGAGGAAAAAGACACTGAAGACATGGAGGCTGCTTGGAAAGATGGTTTTAATGGTGGACACGACCACATGGCTTGAGTCCTGAACAGAAAAGGTCATCACATGCTTCAATGTTGGTGGAGAAGAGAAGGGCGGAAGAGAAGCTGAGTCCCTGGTTTTATGCCCTCTCTGGCCTTTGATCTTGGATTTGTATTCTGATTGGTTGTCAGACTCCCATGGGTCCATGCAGGGGCAACTCTCTAGGCTGCCTTTTTGAATCCAGGTTTGGTTGAGTTCTCAGATGCCATGTAGCGAGTTGGGTAAAGGGCCAATATTATCATGCCTTAATCCCATCACTCTGGAGCTGAAGGGGAGAATTCTTTATTATGTAAAGTGGACTAGTTCAGGCTTTAATGGCTCATTGACCAAGGGGAATGGGCAGGAAGCTGCAGGCAGCTATTCTGTCTTTTAAAACATGTTTCTTCCTTCTCACATCCAGATAAATATTCTGCCTTTTCAATATTTCCTAGGATATTTCATTTTTTCTGGGAGAGGGCTGGGTGATAACTTCCTACATGACTTTCCTTGCACTTATGCATCTTTCAGCATCTTTGTGATCACATAATGCTTGGCAGCCAGCATGTATTTACACTGATTGCAACATCCTGGGGTCACGTGAGCTCCATATGTGACTATGCAACAAGCCAAATCAGTCAAGGGAAGCTAATTTTGCTTAACAATTGCATGATTAATTTAACAACCAATGCAAATTGGGTGTGGCACACTTAACAACTGCCTTACTTAACAACAATTTTTTTTGTCCCAATTGTGGTCCTAAGTCAACACTGCCTGTATCTCCCAGTTGGAGAAGGATGACCTAAAGTAGCTGAGTGAGCCACAAAATTTGACCTATACACCTCAAGCAAAGTGGAGAGAAAGGGTGGAAAAAGGTCCCCTAAAAGAACAATGATTTTCTGTTTGAGAAATAAATAAATAAATACATACATTCTGCAAAGCTAATGTGTTCCTCAAATTTGGCCACTATGTGGCACTCTTCTCATACAAATGGCATGGCATATTTTCTATGGTTATTAGGAAATATGTGGGAAAAAAGGATCATTAGTTCATTCAAAAAGATTCTTTTTAGATACTTTTTACATATTTGTTTTCATTTGTGTAGCTTTTTACATGGTTTTTTATTCTGATATATTTTTATTCTTTTTAATTTTTTGTATCCCACCTCATCCTTATGTTGGTGTTTGACTGCAATAAAGATTTGATTTGATTAGTTCATGAAGGAAAATAGAAACCTACTGTATATAGAGTGGATTATAAAAACTCAGTTTATAGAAACTGTCAAAATGATGTTTTATTAGTAGAATAGGGACAAAAACACACCGAATGCACCAAAGTATGTGAAAATGTGTGTGTGTGTGTGGAGTGTAACAGAATCAGTTTTCCAGAACTTATATCTAATTACACAAAAGTATATGTTTCACTTTTGTTTTAAAAAGCTGTATTCAGCCATTTTTAATTACATTTCAGAGATGGATTAGATAGGTAAACACTGCAGGAGAAAATTTGAAGTTTTATTCAAGAAATAAAGAGCAATCAGAAATGAATGCAAATGTAAGTGTTGCAGAATAATATTGC